>NC_139654.1:42054422-42238258 GCF_951799395.1 Argentina silus
TCCAAGTACTAACCCGGCCCGACCCTGCTTAGCTTCCGAGATCGGACGAGATCGGGCGTGTTCAGGGTGGTATGGCCGTAAGCGAAGGAACCAGCCCTCTGCACTGTATATAAAGTCGAGGAAAGGAGACGCCCGCCACTTGACAACACAAACAATACTGCAGTTGATACGCAGAAGGCAGGGAGTTATTGTGTAAGTCTCAGCTTATATAAAATGATGGCTACGTCTGGCAGTATCAATCGCGTTTATTAACTGGTACAACAGATAGGACTGATGAGAGAGCGCGAGGCTTCCGCCGTTACATGCTTATATATCATCTCTCTTTCCAATGCGCATGCGTACATACATGACAGTTATCTGGGGGGGAAAAACACCAAAACTGCAATTAACATTGCTTTACCACTCCACAGCTCATAGTTCATAGTTGTCGGTCTAGAATCGAGCTCAAGAGAAGGCTGAGTGAGTCACCAATTCTTAGCAGGTGGTTTTGGAGCAAACTGTATAAACTGTTCAAAACAGCAATATGAAACTGGAGCTGTGTTCACACTACAGCACTGTTCAAACTACAGTGGTGAGACAATAGTACACCCTACTGGTCGAAATGAGGAAAAGCTTACTGCACCGGGTATTCCCAGGCGGTCTCCCATCCAAGTACTAACCCGGCCCGACCCTGCTTAGCTTCCGAGATCGGACGAGATCGGGCGTGTTCAGGGTGGTATGGCCGTAAGCGAAGGAACCAGCCCTCTGCACTGTATATAAAGTCGAGGAAAGGAGACGCCCGCCACTTGACAACACAAACAATACTGCAGTTGATACGCAGAAGGCAGGGAGTTATTGTGTAAGTCTCAGCTTATATAAAATGATGGCTACGTCTGGCAGTATCAATCGCGTTTATTAACTGGTACAACAGATAGGACTGATGAGAGAGCGCGAGGCTTCCGCCGTTACATGCTTATATATCATCTCTCTTTCCAATGCGCATGCGTACATACATGACAGTTATCTGGGGGGGAAAAACACCAAAACTGCAATTAACATTGCTTTACCACTCCACAGCTCATAGTTCATAGTTGTCGGTCTAGAATCGAGCTCAAGAGAAGGCTGAGTGAGTCACCAATTCTTAGCAGGTGGTTTTGGAGCAAACTGTATAAACTGTTCAAAACAGCAATATGAAACTGGAGCTGTGTTCACACTACAGCACTGTTCAAACTACAGTGGTGAGACAATAGTACACCCTACTGGTCGAAATGAGGAAAAGCTTACTGCACCGGGTATTCCCAGGCGGTCTCCCATCCAAGTACTAACCCGGCCCGACCCTGCTTAGCTTCCGAGATCGGACGAGATCGGGCGTGTTCAGGGTGGTATGGCCGTAAGCGAAGGAACCAGCCCTCTGCACTGTATATAAAGTCGAGGAAAGGAGACGCCCGCCACTTGACAACACAAACAATACTGCAGTTGATACGCAGAAGGCAGGGAGTTATTGTGTAAGTCTCAGCTTATATAAAATGATGGCTACGTCTGGCAGTATCAATCGCGTTTATTAACTGGTACAACAGATAGGACTGATGAGAGAGCGCGAGGCTTCCGCCGTTACATGCTTATATATCATCTCTCTTTCCAATGCGCATGCGTACATACATGACAGTTATCTGGGGGGGAAAAACACCAAAACTGCAATTAACATTGCTTTACCACTCCACAGCTCATAGTTCATAGTTGTCGGTCTAGAATCGAGCTCAAGAGAAGGCTGAGTGAGTCACCAATTCTTAGCAGGTGGTTTTGGAGCAAACTGTATAAACTGTTCAAAACAGCAATATGAAACTGGAGCTGTGTTCACACTACAGCACTGTTCAAACTACAGTGGTGAGACAATAGTACACCCTACTGGTCGAAATGAGGAAAAGCTTACTGCACCGGGTATTCCCAGGCGGTCTCCCATCCAAGTACTAACCCGGCCCGACCCTGCTTAGCTTCCGAGATCGGACGAGATCGGGCGTGTTCAGGGTGGTATGGCCGTAAGCGAAGGAACCAGCCCTCTGCACTGTATATAAAGTCGAGGAAAGGAGACGCCCGCCACTTGACAACACAAACAATACTGCAGTTGATACGCAGAAGGCAGGGAGTTATTGTGTAAGTCTCAGCTTATATAAAATGATGGCTACGTCTGGCAGTATCAATCGCGTTTATTAACTGGTACAACAGATAGGACTGATGAGAGAGCGCGAGGCTTCCGCCGTTACATGCTTATATATCATCTCTCTTTCCAATGCGCATGCGTACATACATGACAGTTATCTGGGGGGGAAAAACACCAAAACTGCAATTAACATTGCTTTACCACTCCACAGCTCATAGTTCATAGTTGTCGGTCTAGAATCGAGCTCAAGAGAAGGCTGAGTGAGTCACCAATTCTTAGCAGGTGGTTTTGGAGCAAACTGTATAAACTGTTCAAAACAGCAATATGAAACTGGAGCTGTGTTCACACTACAGCACTGTTCAAACTACAGTGGTGAGACAATAGTACACCCTACTGGTCGAAATGAGGAAAAGCTTACTGCACCGGGTATTCCCAGGCGGTCTCCCATCCAAGTACTAACCCGGCCCGACCCTGCTTAGCTTCCGAGATCGGACGAGATCGGGCGTGTTCAGGGTGGTATGGCCGTAAGCGAAGGAACCAGCCCTCTGCACTGTATATAAAGTCGAGGAAAGGAGACGCCCGCCACTTGACAACACAAACAATACTGCAGTTGATACGCAGAAGGCAGGGAGTTATTGTGTAAGTCTCAGCTTATATAAAATGATGGCTACGTCTGGCAGTATCAATCGCGTTTATTAACTGGTACAACAGATAGGACTGATGAGAGAGCGCGAGGCTTCCGCCGTTACATGCTTATATATCATCTCTCTTTCCAATGCGCATGCGTACATACATGACAGTTATCTGGGGGGGAAAAACACCAAAACTGCAATTAACATTGCTTTACCACTCCACAGCTCATAGTTCATAGTTGTCGGTCTAGAATCGAGCTCAAGAGAAGGCTGAGTGAGTCACCAATTCTTAGCAGGTGGTTTTGGAGCAAACTGTATAAACTGTTCAAAACAGCAATATGAAACTGGAGCTGTGTTCACACTACAGCACTGTTCAAACTACAGTGGTGAGACAATAGTACACCCTACTGGTCGAAATGAGGAAAAGCTTACTGCACCGGGTATTCCCAGGCGGTCTCCCATCCAAGTACTAACCCGGCCCGACCCTGCTTAGCTTCCGAGATCGGACGAGATCGGGCGTGTTCAGGGTGGTATGGCCGTAAGCGAAGGAACCAGCCCTCTGCACTGTATATAAAGTCGAGGAAAGGAGACGCCCGCCACTTGACAACACAAACAATACTGCAGTTGATACGCAGAAGGCAGGGAGTTATTGTGTAAGTCTCAGCTTATATAAAATGATGGCTACGTCTGGCAGTATCAATCGCGTTTATTAACTGGTACAACAGATAGGACTGATGAGAGAGCGCGAGGCTTCCGCCGTTACATGCTTATATATCATCTCTCTTTCCAATGCGCATGCGTACATACATGACAGTTATCTGGGGGGGAAAAACACCAAAACTGCAATTAACATTGCTTTACCACTCCACAGCTCATAGTTCATAGTTGTCGGTCTAGAATCGAGCTCAAGAGAAGGCTGAGTGAGTCACCAATTCTTAGCAGGTGGTTTTGGAGCAAACTGTATAAACTGTTCAAAACAGCAATATGAAACTGGAGCTGTGTTCACACTACAGCACTGTTCAAACTACAGTGGTGAGACAATAGTACACCCTACTGGTCGAAATGAGGAAAAGCTTACTGCACCGGGTATTCCCAGGCGGTCTCCCATCCAAGTACTAACCCGGCCCGACCCTGCTTAGCTTCCGAGATCGGACGAGATCGGGCGTGTTCAGGGTGGTATGGCCGTAAGCGAAGGAACCAGCCCTCTGCACTGTATATAAAGTCGAGGAAAGGAGACGCCCGCCACTTGACAACACAAACAATACTGCAGTTGATACGCAGAAGGCAGGGAGTTATTGTGTAAGTCTCAGCTTATATAAAATGATGGCTACGTCTGGCAGTATCAATCGCGTTTATTAACTGGTACAACAGATAGGACTGATGAGAGAGCGCGAGGCTTCCGCCGTTACATGCTTATATATCATCTCTCTTTCCAATGCGCATGCGTACATACATGACAGTTATCTGGGGGGGAAAAACACCAAAACTGCAATTAACATTGCTTTACCACTCCACAGCTCATAGTTCATAGTTGTCGGTCTAGAATCGAGCTCAAGAGAAGGCTGAGTGAGTCACCAATTCTTAGCAGGTGGTTTTGGAGCAAACTGTATAAACTGTTCAAAACAGCAATATGAAACTGGAGCTGTGTTCACACTACAGCACTGTTCAAACTACAGTGGTGAGACAATAGTACACCCTACTGGTCGAAATGAGGAAAAGCTTACTGCACCGGGTATTCCCAGGCGGTCTCCCATCCAAGTACTAACCCGGCCCGACCCTGCTTAGCTTCCGAGATCGGACGAGATCGGGCGTGTTCAGGGTGGTATGGCCGTAAGCGAAGGAACCAGCCCTCTGCACTGTATATAAAGTCGAGGAAAGGAGACGCCCGCCACTTGACAACACAAACAATACTGCAGTTGATACGCAGAAGGCAGGGAGTTATTGTGTAAGTCTCAGCTTATATAAAATGATGGCTACGTCTGGCAGTATCAATCGCGTTTATTAACTGGTACAACAGATAGGACTGATGAGAGAGCGCGAGGCTTCCGCCGTTACATGCTTATATATCATCTCTCTTTCCAATGCGCATGCGTACATACATGACAGTTATCTGGGGGGGAAAAACACCAAAACTGCAATTAACATTGCTTTACCACTCCACAGCTCATAGTTCATAGTTGTCGGTCTAGAATCGAGCTCAAGAGAAGGCTGAGTGAGTCACCAATTCTTAGCAGGTGGTTTTGGAGCAAACTGTATAAACTGTTCAAAACAGCAATATGAAACTGGAGCTGTGTTCACACTACAGCACTGTTCAAACTACAGTGGTGAGACAATAGTACACCCTACTGGTCGAAATGAGGAAAAGCTTACTGCACCGGGTATTCCCAGGCGGTCTCCCATCCAAGTACTAACCCGGCCCGACCCTGCTTAGCTTCCGAGATCGGACGAGATCGGGCGTGTTCAGGGTGGTATGGCCGTAAGCGAAGGAACCAGCCCTCTGCACTGTATATAAAGTCGAGGAAAGGAGACGCCCGCCACTTGACAACACAAACAATACTGCAGTTGATACGCAGAAGGCAGGGAGTTATTGTGTAAGTCTCAGCTTATATAAAATGATGGCTACGTCTGGCAGTATCAATCGCGTTTATTAACTGGTACAACAGATAGGACTGATGAGAGAGCGCGAGGCTTCCGCCGTTACATGCTTATATATCATCTCTCTTTCCAATGCGCATGCGTACATACATGACAGTTATCTGGGGGGGAAAAACACCAAAACTGCAATTAACATTGCTTTACCACTCCACAGCTCATAGTTCATAGTTGTCGGTCTAGAATCGAGCTCAAGAGAAGGCTGAGTGAGTCACCAATTCTTAGCAGGTGGTTTTGGAGCAAACTGTATAAACTGTTCAAAACAGCAATATGAAACTGGAGCTGTGTTCACACTACAGCACTGTTCAAACTACAGTGGTGAGACAATAGTACACCCTACTGGTCGAAATGAGGAAAAGCTTACTGCACCGGGTATTCCCAGGCGGTCTCCCATCCAAGTACTAACCCGGCCCGACCCTGCTTAGCTTCCGAGATCGGACGAGATCGGGCGTGTTCAGGGTGGTATGGCCGTAAGCGAAGGAACCAGCCCTCTGCACTGTATATAAAGTCGAGGAAAGGAGACGCCCGCCACTTGACAACACAAACAATACTGCAGTTGATACGCAGAAGGCAGGGAGTTATTGTGTAAGTCTCAGCTTATATAAAATGATGGCTACGTCTGGCAGTATCAATCGCGTTTATTAACTGGTACAACAGATAGGACTGATGAGAGAGCGCGAGGCTTCCGCCGTTACATGCTTATATATCATCTCTCTTTCCAATGCGCATGCGTACATACATGACAGTTATCTGGGGGGGAAAAACACCAAAACTGCAATTAACATTGCTTTACCACTCCACAGCTCATAGTTCATAGTTGTCGGTCTAGAATCGAGCTCAAGAGAAGGCTGAGTGAGTCACCAATTCTTAGCAGGTGGTTTTGGAGCAAACTGTATAAACTGTTCAAAACAGCAATATGAAACTGGAGCTGTGTTCACACTACAGCACTGTTCAAACTACAGTGGTGAGACAATAGTACACCCTACTGGTCGAAATGAGGAAAAGCTTACTGCACCGGGTATTCCCAGGCGGTCTCCCATCCAAGTACTAACCCGGCCCGACCCTGCTTAGCTTCCGAGATCGGACGAGATCGGGCGTGTTCAGGGTGGTATGGCCGTAAGCGAAGGAACCAGCCCTCTGCACTGTATATAAAGTCGAGGAAAGGAGACGCCCGCCACTTGACAACACAAACAATACTGCAGTTGATACGCAGAAGGCAGGGAGTTATTGTGTAAGTCTCAGCTTATATAAAATGATGGCTACGTCTGGCAGTATCAATCGCGTTTATTAACTGGTACAACAGATAGGACTGATGAGAGAGCGCGAGGCTTCCGCCGTTACATGCTTATATATCATCTCTCTTTCCAATGCGCATGCGTACATACATGACAGTTATCTGGGGGGGAAAAACACCAAAACTGCAATTAACATTGCTTTACCACTCCACAGCTCATAGTTCATAGTTGTCGGTCTAGAATCGAGCTCAAGAGAAGGCTGAGTGAGTCACCAATTCTTAGCAGGTGGTTTTGGAGCAAACTGTATAAACTGTTCAAAACAGCAATATGAAACTGGAGCTGTGTTCACACTACAGCACTGTTCAAACTACAGTGGTGAGACAATAGTACACCCTACTGGTCGAAATGAGGAAAAGCTTACTGCACCGGGTATTCCCAGGCGGTCTCCCATCCAAGTACTAACCCGGCCCGACCCTGCTTAGCTTCCGAGATCGGACGAGATCGGGCGTGTTCAGGGTGGTATGGCCGTAAGCGAAGGAACCAGCCCTCTGCACTGTATATAAAGTCGAGGAAAGGAGACGCCCGCCACTTGACAACACAAACAATACTGCAGTTGATACGCAGAAGGCAGGGAGTTATTGTGTAAGTCTCAGCTTATATAAAATGATGGCTACGTCTGGCAGTATCAATCGCGTTTATTAACTGGTACAACAGATAGGACTGATGAGAGAGCGCGAGGCTTCCGCCGTTACATGCTTATATATCATCTCTCTTTCCAATGCGCATGCGTACATACATGACAGTTATCTGGGGGGGAAAAACACCAAAACTGCAATTAACATTGCTTTACCACTCCACAGCTCATAGTTCATAGTTGTCGGTCTAGAATCGAGCTCAAGAGAAGGCTGAGTGAGTCACCAATTCTTAGCAGGTGGTTTTGGAGCAAACTGTATAAACTGTTCAAAACAGCAATATGAAACTGGAGCTGTGTTCACACTACAGCACTGTTCAAACTACAGTGGTGAGACAATAGTACACCCTACTGGTCGAAATGAGGAAAAGCTTACTGCACCGGGTATTCCCAGGCGGTCTCCCATCCAAGTACTAACCCGGCCCGACCCTGCTTAGCTTCCGAGATCGGACGAGATCGGGCGTGTTCAGGGTGGTATGGCCGTAAGCGAAGGAACCAGCCCTCTGCACTGTATATAAAGTCGAGGAAAGGAGACGCCCGCCACTTGACAACACAAACAATACTGCAGTTGATACGCAGAAGGCAGGGAGTTATTGTGTAAGTCTCAGCTTATATAAAATGATGGCTACGTCTGGCAGTATCAATCGCGTTTATTAACTGGTACAACAGATAGGACTGATGAGAGAGCGCGAGGCTTCCGCCGTTACATGCTTATATATCATCTCTCTTTCCAATGCGCATGCGTACATACATGACAGTTATCTGGGGGGGAAAAACACCAAAACTGCAATTAACATTGCTTTACCACTCCACAGCTCATAGTTCATAGTTGTCGGTCTAGAATCGAGCTCAAGAGAAGGCTGAGTGAGTCACCAATTCTTAGCAGGTGGTTTTGGAGCAAACTGTATAAACTGTTCAAAACAGCAATATGAAACTGGAGCTGTGTTCACACTACAGCACTGTTCAAACTACAGTGGTGAGACAATAGTACACCCTACTGGTCGAAATGAGGAAAAGCTTACTGCACCGGGTATTCCCAGGCGGTCTCCCATCCAAGTACTAACCCGGCCCGACCCTGCTTAGCTTCCGAGATCGGACGAGATCGGGCGTGTTCAGGGTGGTATGGCCGTAAGCGAAGGAACCAGCCCTCTGCACTGTATATAAAGTCGAGGAAAGGAGACGCCCGCCACTTGACAACACAAACAATACTGCAGTTGATACGCAGAAGGCAGGGAGTTATTGTGTAAGTCTCAGCTTATATAAAATGATGGCTACGTCTGGCAGTATCAATCGCGTTTATTAACTGGTACAACAGATAGGACTGATGAGAGAGCGCGAGGCTTCCGCCGTTACATGCTTATATATCATCTCTCTTTCCAATGCGCATGCGTACATACATGACAGTTATCTGGGGGGGAAAAACACCAAAACTGCAATTAACATTGCTTTACCACTCCACAGCTCATAGTTCATAGTTGTCGGTCTAGAATCGAGCTCAAGAGAAGGCTGAGTGAGTCACCAATTCTTAGCAGGTGGTTTTGGAGCAAACTGTATAAACTGTTCAAAACAGCAATATGAAACTGGAGCTGTGTTCACACTACAGCACTGTTCAAACTACAGTGGTGAGACAATAGTACACCCTACTGGTCGAAATGAGGAAAAGCTTACTGCACCGGGTATTCCCAGGCGGTCTCCCATCCAAGTACTAACCCGGCCCGACCCTGCTTAGCTTCCGAGATCGGACGAGATCGGGCGTGTTCAGGGTGGTATGGCCGTAAGCGAAGGAACCAGCCCTCTGCACTGTATATAAAGTCGAGGAAAGGAGACGCCCGCCACTTGACAACACAAACAATACTGCAGTTGATACGCAGAAGGCAGGGAGTTATTGTGTAAGTCTCAGCTTATATAAAATGATGGCTACGTCTGGCAGTATCAATCGCGTTTATTAACTGGTACAACAGATAGGACTGATGAGAGAGCGCGAGGCTTCCGCCGTTACATGCTTATATATCATCTCTCTTTCCAATGCGCATGCGTACATACATGACAGTTATCTGGGGGGGAAAAACACCAAAACTGCAATTAACATTGCTTTACCACTCCACAGCTCATAGTTCATAGTTGTCGGTCTAGAATCGAGCTCAAGAGAAGGCTGAGTGAGTCACCAATTCTTAGCAGGTGGTTTTGGAGCAAACTGTATAAACTGTTCAAAACAGCAATATGAAACTGGAGCTGTGTTCACACTACAGCACTGTTCAAACTACAGTGGTGAGACAATAGTACACCCTACTGGTCGAAATGAGGAAAAGCTTACTGCACCGGGTATTCCCAGGCGGTCTCCCATCCAAGTACTAACCCGGCCCGACCCTGCTTAGCTTCCGAGATCGGACGAGATCGGGCGTGTTCAGGGTGGTATGGCCGTAAGCGAAGGAACCAGCCCTCTGCACTGTATATAAAGTCGAGGAAAGGAGACGCCCGCCACTTGACAACACAAACAATACTGCAGTTGATACGCAGAAGGCAGGGAGTTATTGTGTAAGTCTCAGCTTATATAAAATGATGGCTACGTCTGGCAGTATCAATCGCGTTTATTAACTGGTACAACAGATAGGACTGATGAGAGAGCGCGAGGCTTCCGCCGTTACATGCTTATATATCATCTCTCTTTCCAATGCGCATGCGTACATACATGACAGTTATCTGGGGGGGAAAAACACCAAAACTGCAATTAACATTGCTTTACCACTCCACAGCTCATAGTTCATAGTTGTCGGTCTAGAATCGAGCTCAAGAGAAGGCTGAGTGAGTCACCAATTCTTAGCAGGTGGTTTTGGAGCAAACTGTATAAACTGTTCAAAACAGCAATATGAAACTGGAGCTGTGTTCACACTACAGCACTGTTCAAACTACAGTGGTGAGACAATAGTACACCCTACTGGTCGAAATGAGGAAAAGCTTACTGCACCGGGTATTCCCAGGCGGTCTCCTATCTATAACTACTATCCCGGCCCCCCATCCTAGTACTAACCCGGCCCGACCCTGCTTAGCTTCTGAGATCGGTTGTGTTCAGGGTGGTATGGCCGCAAGCGAAAGTCCCAGCCCTCTGTACTGTATATAAAGTCAAGGAAAGGAGACGCCCTCCACTTGACAACACAAACAATACTGTCGAGGCCCTTACGGAGTGCTTGCTACAGTGTAGCGTAGCGCGAACCGCGTACTAGTCGCACAAGTGACGCAGAAGCATGTAGAGGCCTTAAGTGTGCTCATCCATCACTCACTCGTTAATAACATGGCTTCGCTACTTTTCACAAAAGTATAAAGAAAAGGAGGAAGTGAAATGAAATATATGTAGTCGGTCGTTCTTTTGCAAGGGGGCAATGGGTGGGGCACGGGTATGCAAGTAGCAAGCCCCTTACCTTGACTATGACAAAGTAATTAATGCTAATGTAAAAATATATGAAACATTCGCCAATCTGATTAATTTAGATGGTCACCCCTCACCAAACCACTGCTGCTCCAGATGGTTTGACGTTATCTCAAACTCCCTTCACTCAGTTTTTTCTGTATTATTTACAATATTGCTGTGAAAAGTGTATGCTTGTTATATTAAGCAATAAAAGCAATGCCAGTTATGTTCTTAAGAATTGTCTTCTTTCCTCCAAAAAGTATAGATAATGTTATCAATATAATATAATAATCTACTCCTTAAGCAGTATCGATAATGGTATAGAATCGATAAAATCCTAACGATACCCATCCCTAGTTATGAATAGCCTAATTCATAACCACTTATAAAAATGCGTTTTGCATAAATTGCCTGCCAGGCAATTAAAAGGGACAGGCATATTTGAAACTTTGCAGCTGCTTTAATCATAATGATTAGTCAGGCTGCTCAGTATTATTGCAGATTGGGACCTACATAAATCTACTGCATATGTATGCATGTATGCTTGTCTTGGCTTACATCTCTTACATAACTTTCCAGGTATACTTACGAAATATCTGGGACAGCCCACCAATGCACAACCCGGGGGCCCTGCTATTGGGAAAGGAGTCAAGGTACAGACCCTCCATCTGCATAACAGCCTGCAACAGGTGGGTCGAGTCAAGTTTATTTATTTACTGTGAAATTGTGTGTTGAGTTATTATTATTGCATATTACAGTTGCACTTTTATTACCAATAACTACATTGACTTTGCCTGCAGGTGAATGGACACCAATCATACCAGCAGCCCCATGTTTAAGTACAACACAACCTACAGATGGAGAGACATCCACCCCATCTACCTCCACTGAAACACAGCCTGCACCACGTGAGCCCTGTGAATTGCACAATGCATTAGCACTTTTATTACCAATATATAAGTTATATGTCTAAGCAACACACACACAATGGGTATATAACTATATACATCTGTGTTTGACTTTACCTGCAAGTGAAAGGACACCTATCATAACACCAGCCCCATGTTTATGTACAACCATCCACTCCATCTACCTCCACTGAAACATAGCTTACAGCAAAGTCCTCTAGGACTCTAGTAAGTCCTCTAAGGCAGCACCTATAGTTCCTGCTGACTGGCCAGCCCTGTCTGATAAGGTGAGAACAGAGTTTGTAAGCAGAAGACCCTATCAAATAAAATCTGAATTAACTTTTCCGAAAAGAGAGAATGGAAGAAGTTGCCACCACCACAACTTTTACAGCACACTAGTAAATGGGGGAAAAATCATGAAAAGCTGTCTGGAAATATAATAAAGAAAATGTTTGTTCTAAAGCAAGTGTGGTTTGTGTTTTTGCTATCATGTTTAGATTTGAATGGATTACTGTATGTTTGTAGTGGGAAGGGGGTGCGGGGTTGATGAGATAGTGAGGTGGCAGCATCAGAGGGCAGGTTGGAGGAGTTTGGGTGGTAAGATATGCAGTGTGCAGGGAGTGTGGTATGCACACATAAGGAATTTTGTGGCATACGCGCACAGAGGGGCCTCTGGTATGCAGCGTGTAATGTGTAAGGAACTTCAGCGCACGCTGAGGGGGGGCGAGGCTACATATCTCTCCTATGACTCCAAAAAGGAAACCCCATGTGAAAAAAACAATACACTAAAGCATATTAGAAACACATGAATGTGTTTCTGTACGGTTTTGGGGATTGTTTATGGTAATTCTACATATCTATTTTGCTTTTGGCCTGTAAGGATTGGGATGGATATGTTACACTCGAACATCAGCGGAACAAAATGACGGCGCTCAGAGATGGTGGGGGGTTTAGCCCGAAGGCGTATTTAATAATAGAGGGGGAAAAGGGGTAGGGGAGAGAAGGATAATCCAAAAGAGTAATCGTGGGTCGGTCCAGGGTTCGGCAGGCAGGCGGGTAGTCGGACGAGCAGGGGTGTTCGGCAGGCAGGCGGGTAGTCAGACGAGCAGGGGTTCGGCAGGCAGGCGAGCAGGGGTTCGGCAGGCAGGCGGGTAGTCAGACGAGCAGATGTTCGGGAAGGCGGGAGGTCCAGTAGTCGGGGAGGGGGCTAGGTCCGTGGAGGGGTCGACGAGGGGAAACACCAGGGAGGACGGAGTATCTGGATAAGCTGTTTTGGGATCAATGTTTGGGGGCAACTTTCTACCAGGAGTGCCTTGACATAGTGCATCCATTCATGTCATGCACTTATCGAGAGTGGTTGTTGGGGAGGGAGTGGGAACCCAACAAATCCCACACTTTACAGTAATTCTTGTGCTTTAATTATTTAAGTATTATTAGGTTTATAAAAAGAGCAATTGAAGTAACAAGCTTGTTATGGGAGTTATTGTAAATTATCCTAAGTGTTGACATGTCAATTAGATAGGAATAAAACAGTATGTCATATTTTTTGTCTTTTATTTATCTATCTGTGATTAGCTGGGGGATGTTGTAGTAGATGTAGATTGTGTGATCTTCAGTATCAAGGGTCAAAACACAGTATGTAAAACATATATCTTGTACTATTTTGCAGTACCTCGTCTAAAGCGGGCATTATCTTTAATATACAAATGTTTATAAATGACCTGCTACAAAGATTCAGTCCAGATTAGTAGTGCCATGTTTTATAAGCCCCATTACATTAGCCTAGTTTGTATTTGCATGTCTCCAACACAGGAAAGGTAGACCAAAAACGTTTTGCTACATTTTGTCATTGTAGAGGTGGGCTATCGCAAATAGTTTAGAGGCAAGAGCTGTGAAGGATGTTTGAAAATACCCATCCTTCTGTGGTTGAAATTAATGACAGCGCTGACATTTGTGTTCCCTCCTTGTAACAAACTAATCACTCAAATTAAAATTGTTTGTGATTGCAGAGCTTCGCATAATCAGCGTGCTAGATAGACTTATACATATTACAGAATATCTCCTAAATGTAACAGTTTATTAGATAGCAGGTTAGATCATGAATTACAGGGAGATGAAGAGTGGAAATTGTTTAAATATCATGTTATCTTAACAGGGACCAACTTGTGTTTTTACAATATCCTTGTCCACCGTCACACTTTTTGTAATAGTCATCAAGCATTCTCTCATATGCACAGCAGCAACGCACAACAGTGTGGAGAAACGGGGGAAATATTTTAGTTGTAATTTGGCTTTGATAATGCAACCTATGGATTATAGAATAAAGTTATGAATGTTCATGCAATATAGGCTGGGTAGAGAAGATACCATTTTCTGTCCCATGCCTCTACTGTATGGTTGTGACAGAGACGCTTATATGAGAGTAGTCTAATGTCCCGCTTCAGGTTTTTACCACCAAGCCTACTTGTATTTCAATTTGAATACATTTACTGAAATTTCTAAAAACCTGTTTTCACTGTCATTCTGGGGTATTGTGTGTGGATTGATGGCAAATTCTTTTAATTTAATCAATTTTAAATTGAGTCTATAACACAACAAAATGTGGAAAACGTAAAGGGGTCTGAATACTTTCCGAAGGCACTGTAGTGTGTTTGTCAGTGGCAGAGCTGGTGCATATCCAGTATCAGTGTGGGTCACATGTTGAAAGTGTAAAGCATGATTCCAGTGGATGCAGGTCTATGACTATGATAACTTTGCTCTGTTATTTCCTGGGGTAAACCACCAAATTAACAACAACAAAAGTCTAGGAATCGTGCAATGATAAAAAGGATCTTTGCAGGCTGAAACAACCATATGTAGATAGTTCTGGTGAGCAAACATATCAATGTGCTGTGGCGCCCGCCCCGTGCCAAAGCCCATGCGCGAGTGTGGGAAGGTGGTAAATGGAGTGTATATCTCGCCTCGCTTTGTCTCTGCTGTTTCTGCTGTCCCTCTCTTGCCCCGTGTTGTCTTTGGCAGGACCATGTATGGAGTTCCTGCGCCCCAAGGGGCCACAGCTGCAACCCGTGGAGATAATCACCGTATGCCCATACATGGAGTTCCTGCTCGTCAAGGCACAGCTGAAGGGCATCAGCAGGAGCAGCAGAGACCGTACAAAAGGAGCCAACGGAGCACCCAGTGGAGGGAGTTGCTATGGCGAACCAAGGAGCAGTTGATGAGAGAGAGAATAAGCCAAGTCACCATTGTCCAGTGTATGACCCCTGACCATAGGAGAGCCCCCTTTGAAGCCCGACCCCGAGAACGTCCGAGAGCCCGCTACGTTGCCAACCTTCGCCTGTCTGACTACCCCGCTGCCGCCCCGACCTGGAACGTAAGAGGACCACCCACCGTGTACCGAACTCCCCTGCTATCTTCACGACACGACGCCTTCTCACCCCCACCCTCTCTCTATCACTTCCCTCTCCCCGCTAACCGAATAAATATCTTTGATTATAATTCTGGTGTGGACCTCTCTGCTTACACTGTGTTTGGGTCCGTGACGCGCCCGCACACCCCGGCGGCCGTCACAGTGCATATCTTATTTTTTTGGCATTGGTTCATATTCATATTTGGATTGGGTAATACAAGACCCACCACATATTTCACTGGGGGATTCCTAGGCCTCCCCTCGCATACCAAAGGCCTAGGAATCCAAGGGAACAAAAAAGGATTTGTGACTTGGGGATTTTCTCAGAGAGAGGGATTGCTTAGCAGTGTTAAGATGGGGAAAGTAGTAGCATGCCGGTTTGCCTCTGGTTGAAGAACATCAGTGTCTCATCTCAGGTATGTAGGTATTGATAAACATTTTTTTATGAAGAAGAACTGCAATGATGGCTCAGTAACTTTACGTCATGTTTTTATTACTGTACCAAACTTAAAGGTTTATGATCGCTTTCCCTGTTATTGGTTATTATCACTAAAACCTATAGTTTTTTAAAACTGGTGTACTGTTTGAGCCAGTTATCGTGTTCTCGCGTAACCAATCACACTCCCAAAGACCAAAAAATCTAGTGTGTCCTAAACAACAATTTTCAAATGCAATGCTTTTTTTCGTTTCACACGGTTTTGTTTATTTAAGTTGATGGACTTTTGCATTAGACATCACTTCCCCTCGGTGTGTGTCAAGATGGTTTTGTTCACATTGTAAATTTCCATTATCACCCAGTTACCTCAACTTGAAATCCTCAAGGAAATGTTACAAGATACCAAAAACGTTTTTTTTTTTTTTTTTTTAATCTTTGCTTTCAAGCACATAATGTACGTTGATGTATTTCCACTGTGCACATTTTCTACTTTGCACAATTTGTACAGCTGTAATGAAACTGTTGTAAGTGTGCAAATAGAAATGTTCCACATTGTGTGGACAATAAAGTATTTATGTACTATACTATTTCTATTCTATTAACACATGAACCCAACCCTAACCGCACCCCGGATTTTTCCCGGAAACCTTGTTACTGTTACTAGGTCTGATTGAATATGTATCCAGTAAAGTTTGTCTCTTTGTGGGTATGGAGTGTCCCTTTGTACTAAAAGTATCTGCTCACTGCACACACCAGCAGTGGGACCAGTGCGGGCAGAGGTTGCAGCACACCTCTTCTTGTGGGGGTTATGCTCCCCACAGAGACTACAAACTGTGGTTTTGGCAGAGGAGGAAGTGGCTTGCCTGTGGTCTAATAGAAAAAAAGAGAAAAAACAACTTATTTAATTTAAAAGCAAATCATTAAGTACACGAAGGTGATGCCATGGGTGGTGCAGCAGAGGCAGAAGGAGATGATCTTTTATTCTCGGTTGCAGAGGGGAAAGGTTAACTCATGTTAAACAGAGCAAGTTAGGCAAAAAGCATACATGACAACCACTTTTTACTTGTACATGAATAAGTGTAGAGTACACCTTGCTACAAATGTCTACTTTTCCACCTTACCTTTGGAGGAAGCTACCGAGGTGGACTTCCTAGTGGTCTGGGCTAAAAATGTTAAAATTGTTAGACATAATTTATTACATAAACAGATGAATGATAACTTCATTATACAATGTCATGTGGTTACCTTTGAAGGTTTCTGTACCTTCACAGGAGGTAGGATTCATGCCGGAAGAGACAGTGACAGTGGCATGGACACAGGAGGTGGGAGAGGCAGTGGTCCCAGAGGAGTTTAGACAGGGTTGGTGGTGTCTTCCTAGGTGGTGGTGGTGTGAAGAGTCACCGATGGTGGCTTGGAGGAGTTGGTGGTACCAATGGAGTTAAGGGGTGTTGATGGCATGACCTGGGAAGTAGGCACATAGCCTGCTACTGCAGCTGGGTGCCCCTATGGTTGTTACACAGAAGGTCTGAGGAACCAAACGACGGCACACAGAGAGCCCGAAGGCGTATTTAATAATGGTAATAGTGAACGGGGACAAGTGGATAATCCAAAGAGAGTAGTCGAAGTTCGGTCCAGGGGTCTGCAGGAGAGCGGGCAGTCAGACAGGCAGGAGGTCGGGCAGGTAGACGGGTAGTCGGACAGGCAGGCGGTCAGGCAGGCAGACGGGTAGTCGGACAGGCAGATGGTTGGGCAGGCAGACGGGTAGTCGGACAGGCAGATGGTCGGGAGGCAGGGAGGTCCAGTAGTCGGTAAGGGGGCTAGGTCCGTGGAAGGGTCGACGAGGGAAAAACCAGGGAGGACGAGGTATCATGGACACAGTACGATCTGGCACTGGAGTGGAGTTCAGGCAGGGTTCTTATAGGGCGGTGATTGCAGATGGTTTGCAGGTGTGCTGAGGGGAGACAGGAAACAAGTGCGCTGTCGACTGGGAGCTGGACGCTCCAGCGATAATCGTCTGGGCCTCAAGGTGGCGCCAGAGGGATGGTTAGGAGGGGGAACCATAACAGTGGTGTTGCCATTGTCAGGGTCCCAGCAGAGGCAATGACGGCATCTATGGTTTGGTCGATGGCAGCCCTCTCCTGCCCCCTCTCTCTTGTGAGGGCTGCCCACTGCTACTTGCCCTTTCCAGGATAAGTTCTGTTTATTCCTCGTCAGTGATGGCTCTGGCAGTCACAGGATACCTTCTGAGATCCCTCTGCCATGGTTAGTGAATGGCAGTGAGGGTCTTCGCCAGGACCTCTGGGATCAACCCTGCTGCCACTAGCGGGTGCTGCCAGACAGGTGATGGGACGAAAGGTCTGTGACTGCAGATGAGGACAAGCTGGTGGATGGCTCTTGGCTGTCTCCTGGAGAGGCGGTGGTGGTGGCACGGGGCCCTGACAGGAACCAAGACGGCATCAAACGTGACCCGAGCTGATGGGTCAAAAGGAAAGATGCCACACTTCTTAAAACCTTCCACCACAACACGCCGGTCCTTGCACTGCTGGTACGGGTAGCGGAATACCTGCTAATCAAGTTTGAGTTCTTGAAATGGCTGAGGTGTCCGGTTACCTTGGAGAACTCCTTCAGCGGCCCAAAGACTGACATTTTCAGCGGTTGCAACACATAGGTGCAATGTGGTGGAAGGCAAAGAAGTATAAGCCCTTCCCTTTTAGCCGCCACAATCACCTCCAGGAGACTTTTCTGTGTGTCAAAGACCAGAAGGAGAGGGCTCTCCGTGACCACATGTTTCAAAATGCTGGAACCACTTCCTGAACATCTCCTTGTCGATGTACCCTGATGGTGACTTTCCATACAGGGCACTGGGGGGACCTCCCTGTGTGTAGGGGTCGCTGGCGAATTCTTTTGCAAATATTATAAATGGCGGAATGTCATCCCCAGCTGTGTTTAAGCAGGCCATGACAGAGATGTGGTCTCTGGTCCCCGGTGACTGGTGATAGGGATGTCTACAGCCCTCAGGGACCAGTACTCTGTGCCTGCTCCTGTCCAACTGAAACCCTGACTCATCGCAGTTATAGACTTGTCTGTGTTTCTCCCTCAAACCGCTCTCCTCCAAGGTCTTCTCCAAGAGCTGGAAGTAGGTGTCCACCATCGGCTGCGTGGTGTACTCTGCTCTCCACCTGATTAAGATATGCTGAGCCTGTCTTCATGCCCGCCTCATGCTGAGCCTGTCTTCATGCCTCTCCCTGAACATTTCCCACCACTTCTTCCTGAGTGGTGGGATTCTCTCCCCTGGGTGCCTCTTCTGGTGTATGGCTGTACAGCAGCCGGGCCTTGGTCAAGGAGAACCCATGGTGCGTGCAAATACTGCAACAGAGCTTCCTCATCCTCTGGTGCAAGTAATTTAGCAGGGCCACTGCAGCAACCATGAGTCACCCGGCCACTGATCCTGTCCAACAGGGTCTGCCGCGACACTCCATGGACCTATGCAGAAAATAGGAAATTAATAGTGTGCATATATATATATATATATATATATATATATATATAAATTCTCTCTCTCTCTCTCTATATATATATATATATATATATATTATATATATATGAAATGTAATTTGTGGTATGTTAGTGTGATGACAATTTATCATTATGATAATTGGTTTCACAAACTGAAAGCAATACCCACCTTTCTATGATGAAATGTGATTTTTATCTGTAACAGAGGTTGACTAAATAGTAACTAAAAAAAGTTGTCGCAAATGTCACATTTTAAGATTCGCAGCAAGTCCCGCATTACTTTAAAACATGATATATTTTAAAACTCACAACTTAGCTAAATGTTAATGAATTGTTATGAGAGTTGGTAATCAGATACCTTGGGGTTATGCAGGAGAGAATTTACCGTTATTTTTCTGGTCTTTTTCAAATGAATGTAAACAGTGAATGAAAACAGCTGATCGTGGGCATAACTGATAATAGGGGGTTAGCTAACTGCAGGTGCAGTTAGAGAGGAATAGAAAAAAAGCCATGCAACACTGCTTACCTGCACACTCTGAAGGTCTTGACCGAAACATCAGTGATTAAATGCAATGATTTTTTTAGTTTTTCTTTACAGTATGGATAGTGCCAACAGAGAGAATCCATGTGAGACTGACCAAACAAAAATTGGCCTGGTGGAATAGAGGAGTGGGCAGAGTATGATCATCCAGTCATGAGGTTAGGGGCAAGTGAGTATAAGTAGACTAATTAGACTAATACTATAATTAAACGGGCAATCCGGAATACAAACAACAACACAGTGGTCTTCCCACCACTTTTTTGGTAAAAAGCTGAGGGATGGGGTTCGAGAAAGGTAACCACTCTCAATTATATGGTAAATTTAAAGACAATTGCAGGGTTAGCAATCCCACACCCAGTGAAGAGATCAAAGGACAACAGATAGTCTTAAAATATTTGAAGAGTGCAATAAAAGAGGGGTCCTCGCACCTAGAGGGTGTGAATACAATGAATACAATAAGTACAATGGATTAGCAGCCAGGGATAGATGAATAATTAACACAGTTGTAAACAGCCAGGACAGATGGCTTGTGTAAACAGCCTGGGCCAATTGATCTTTCAACAGACTGACCGATGCCAGGTCAGGTGGGAGTAGCTCCCTGGATGACGAAATGTAGTTCTTGAATGTTATTGGTGTATGTAGACAGGAACGGGTGTTCAACTTTGCAAATCTGAACCGGCTTCTTTCTCTGTGAATAAAGTCTCTGAATGAATCAACAGCTCTGGTTAACGGTATTTTATTTCAAAATACTATTATTTAAATTCTACGACAATTACATAGACATATATGACAGCTATGGATGCAAGGACTGACCATCCATGAGATCAAAATGATAGTTTTAACCATGTTTTGAAGCTATACAGTTTTACAATTGCATTGTTTACATACAATGGAGTAAAACTAATTTATATTTTGGGTTCTGATGGGGTAAAATAGTTGAACTAAGGGTAAAGGTTAGGGTTAGGGTCATGAGTGATTTATACATTTCATCCCAGATTGCCCCTTTAAAAGTACACTATGGAAGGTTAATTGTTAAACGATTAACCTCAGACTTTGAGCCTTGGCTTTACGGTTATCATACTCCTATGATATAATACAAATAAATATATTGCCTCATTAAACCAGACAATCCTTCGTTTTAGGCTAAAAACTTTAGAAAGAAAGGCTGATGCTCATGGACATTGCAAGGTGTGGCCCTTTCGGTAAATATTTAGCTTGAAAACATTTTTAACCTTGGGGAGAAACATCCACCGTAAATTCAGGGTGATTCTACTAACAGAGTTAATTTGTGACCTGTAATATTTACATGGCAAACTTAACCTTGGGGGCAAAATACAAGTGAATGACGAAATACAGTATATAGCTTGAAAACGTTGTTATTCTTGTGGCGAAACAGTCCTCTTAGAATAGTAATAGACATGTTTACCATTAATTATTTATCAGTCCGGCCTGTCTCCAAAATGGACAAGAGTGTCTCCAGTTATGTTTACATTCTGCAGTTTATGACACTTGAATGATTTGATGACGAATTTGACACTTGATACTACTCCAGGAAGCAAACTTAGACTTTCTGTTGCCAGTTAGGGGGATGAGTTTGTTATTGTGTAATGACCTGGCTGGGGTGCATGTTTGTGTGACTCCGAGGGTGAGAATCTGAGGCCGTGGAGAAGGAATATCTCTAGCCGATGTGGTTGCTCCCTCTCAGATGCCAGTCAAAGAGAGTCAGGAGAGGGTCAAGGAGATGGCAGTGGGGTCATACATACAGGAGGAGGTCAATTATGTGGTTAGCCCTCCAGGCCAAAGGCATGACCCTTTTGGCTGAAGAGCATTCTCAGTTGCAAAATCTTCCATAACATACTATCATGTGTTGAAACTTTCATACTCTTATGAAAGTTTATAATAAAATAAAAAGAAAGTTTATAAGTTTAAAATATAAAGTTTCAACACTTTAAAGTATTTGTACGTATGCGTTTGCTCAAAACCATTTTCTCAGTGCATGTTAATCATTTATCAGGGGGGAGTTTACATTCCATAATCTTTCACTGTCAGAATGTTGAAAGGCTCAGTGGCAAGTTCTCTCAGTGTGTCAGCCCCTGGATAGTCTTTTCGTGGGTGAGTTAACTCATTAATATGTCAAATTTCCTTCTTTGTGCCAATGAAGAGTATGTATTTAGATTCAAAGCCCTAACAGTTGCGTGGAGACTATTTGTTTTCAATTTGATCCCCTACTCTAAGGAGGTGTTTGACCAGTAAAATGTCTGAAGTGTTGAATTGTCTGTTGGACATGTGGTTTGTTGTGGGAACTGTAATAATCTGGATATGCCAGTGCATGAATATAGTTTTGGTTATTTAGTCTCTGAATAGTCTAGACTTGTTAATTGGGTTGATTATTAAGTGTTGTGTATTAAATTAAATATTTGAATTTAATTTTTTTCATACTTTTGTTTTGTTTGTATTTAAAGTTATCAGTATAATATTCTCTTCTCTATGCTCAGAAGTTGGATGTACTTTTTGAGTCATGAGTAAAGTTACTAGTGTAGTAAGTGTCTTACAAGGTGTGATTTTATTTTATTTATTGAATTGCACACACACAATTACAAATGAACGACAAAATGAAAAGCCTCCTCTATAAAGTAGTAAAAAAAAGAAAAAACAAAGTACAGGCAAATGATAATTTTTAGATGTGATTTTATTTTTGGCCTTTTAATAATGAATACACTATGAATGGGATTTTCTTCGGTGAGACAATCACATACAAATCTGCATTTATAGACTCACTTTGCTGTACGTCTTGTGTTGATTTAATTTCCAGCCTTTTAGCCTGTGGCTTACCGCACAGCAGGGTTGCCAGGTCTGGCTAAAAGTTATTCCCCATTAAAAACCTCTAATGTTGCGAAATCGCTCCATACATATTTTTATAGTGTGTGTGAGTGTAATTGTGTTGTGTAATCATGAGCAGTACACAGCATTCCAGGACCATATACTATTATTTCTAAATCATAAAGCGCTTCTATTGTATGTTACGTAATGCTAATTGATCACATGTATGCTATCTAAGGCTGGAACACCAGCAGTCAAACGCTGTTCAATGAAACCAGCACTGTAGGAAACCCACAGTGCAAAGAAATCCTGTCCATCCAAAACCACATGTTCATTTGGTCTTGGCAGTTTGCAGAGTGGAAAATGTTTCTTTCCATAGTGCAGGTTTGAATGAGTTTGCGGTTCCCAGTGCACATTTGATAGAAGTTTAATTCGATCATGGACCAGAGTAAGCAGTTGTCACATGCGTGATCATTTCAAATGACAACACACTCAATCTTTCATTCTAGCTGCATGTGCACGTATAATTATTCCCACTGAATAAGGGCTAACATTTCCAAACCATAACACACTCTTATTCTATGTTATTGGTCGTAGGGATATAAACATTTACACTGTTCAGTTTTCTTGGAGCATGACATTGAGAGAGGAATTAGCCATGCAGGCCACCAAAGCAAGTTGACTAATAGCTTGGTTAGTCACATAGTTGCCCCTGGCTACACTAACTGTCCCCTAAGCTAATAGATCTCATGCCTAATCTTCATTCATTTCTTTGTCAGGCTAGAACAATAAGGTAAAACATTATAGTAAAACATAGAAATAATACAAACAGTCATTCACCACACTCTATCCTGTCCATGGTGTAACAGATGGCTTAAGGTGGACCCAAGTGTAGAGAGACAGGACTCAAGAGTTACCAAACTCAAATGTAGCTTTACTTTAAACCGTCACAGGACGGACGGACGGACGGACGGACACAGGTACAGGTACAGGTACAGGTACAGGTACAGGTACAGGTACAGGTACAGGTACACCCATGGAACATTAGTTCACGACTGATCGACAGGTGAAGCAAAAAAACCAGGCTTATAAGCTTGCAGAATAACAAGACACAGGTGAGGACAATTAACTAAAAGAGAAGAATAAGGAAAACAATGAGTAGGGGAAGCAGCAGGATGAGGAGGACTCCTCACACATGGACAATTACCTACATATCATCACATTACAATCACAATTTATGTGTTACACAATGATCTCAAACCATTGATTTTCTCATGGAATCCCTATAAAATGTGGCCTCTTCTTGTTGTTCCAATAACAATGTTTAATGGGTTGCAGTGTTCCGTTGTTGCATGGTAGATCAGAATTAATGGGCTTGCTTCAGCAAGTCCAACTATTGTTATTGCTCATACTTATTCTTCTTATTATTAGTGGGCTTGCTTCATGGTTGGGCCTCTCCCTGGTAGAGAGCAAGCTGCCTTCGTCTTCAGTTGTGCAGAGCTGGTTACTGCTCTGTTGTTAAAATTGAGCAAAAACTCTTCATGCCTTTCTCCTGTCATCAGGAGGGTGGGTGTGTTTGAAATGTGTGCTGGTCCCAATGTAAGGCCTGTGCTGGCCATTTGGCACCTTCTGATGCCATTGTTTAGGGTCTATTGAGGGGTATGCTGACTGCCAAACATAGGACCTCAAAGACATATTCATCAGAGCTGTGGTTGTGTGCCAGGGTTTACAACACACACACACACACACACATCCTATAGATACCCCTAACACTTTCTATGAGACACACACATATAATGCATTATCATTTATTATAAAATAAATATATTTTAAAAGTACAGAGAGCATTAGTTTACCATTTTTTCATTGTACTGTGGTCGTCAGGTGATCAAATGACTCTAGTTACTATTACATATTATCAATAGCCATGCCACAATTTCCTAGACATTGCACTGTAGAATGCATTTGTGTATCTATCCCAAAAGTCAGAATTGTGTTTGCACAATAAATTAAATTAATTTATTGTAAATTAAATAATACATTAAAACCACACATATGGCAGACACATTAACAGTTCATATACTGACAATAGTGTTGCTTCACCATTAAAAGCTTCGATTCTATTTTCCATAGAACCAAAGTTCAACAGTCAGTGCAAGCTCTGCTTTTTGTGCCTTGTATTATACTACAGTTTGTGTTTCAATGACGAGGGGACTTATAGAAGTCAAACGTATTGGTCCTATAATAATATTACTACTCTTCTACTTAGAGTTTGCTGAGATTGTAAACTATCCTAGGCCTACAGCTGTCGCTCCTGTCTCTGGATGTGCTTGCCCAATGTAGTTTATCTTCAGAACAAATGGCAAAACAATTCTTCTTTAGGAGTTTAGGTGCACAATGTTTCTAGTATGCTTTTCAGATTTTGACCATGCATGCGTACCTGCATATTGCTTATGTGAACCCCTCTTAATTTGTAATATTTATACTATATTGTATTGATATTGCAGACCTAAATCATATTTTTTCACATTATAAAAAGTATCACATTAGCTTCAGTGATGACTTCTTTGCACTGGTGTTTTGTCTTGGAATATACTAGTATATATATAGTAGTTTGTATAGTGCTATTTTTTTACAATCTTGTACCTTTAACATTTTTATGATAAGATAATATCATTGTGTGCTGTCCTGTAACATGGATATGTCATTAACACGAGTCGTCAGAGGTCCACAGGGTAGTATGTCAGAGTTTAAAAGCTTCACGCGACGACTATTTACCATGTTTTATTTCAGGTAATTAACCTTGGCAAAACATCCACCAGGAGGCATCGTTGAGGAGGAATTTGAATGGATATGCTTACAGTGTGTTTTCGAGGCCTTTCTGTGTTTACAAACATTGCCGCCTGATGAATTATGTGAAGAGTAGCTTTTGAGTTGTTGTTTCAATTTGGAAAAGGGCATATTATTGTCTGGTCGGAGAAATTATGTTCTTGGATAAACCTTAATTTTGAATAAATCAATCAACTCTTCATCAAATGTGAAGACATGAAATATATGTGGCAGTGTGTCTGCGAAATTGCATATTAATTAACTCATAGCGATATAATGTTTCTCAGTTGATTCCGCGCATTTCTATAGGCTATATGGACACAGCACGCTCACAAAGCAAAGAGCGCAGTTTGTGACATTAATTTTCCACTCTGGCACTGCAAGTTCACGTTGAACATATTTCACATGATTGAAATGAGAGCTTTTATGAATCAATCAAAAATGTTTACATGCCATTTACAATGATGAGAATAAATCTGAGAAGTCAAGGGATAATGTCGAACAGGCAGGTGAGGGACATTAAGCTGTCATGTTGACATGCTTTTATTCATATTATTCTGTAGGCTATAGCCTTATATATAAAACTCACAACTGTTAATCTGTTAACAAATTACATTCACTGTTTTACTGCCCATATCCAACAAGTCATTTGTAGTTGCCTACTGTCTGTATTTGGCTGTTCTTTTTCGACCCTGTCCATCATATCATGTATCATAATTGGCTACAAACTATGTGTGCTTCCTTGAGCTCCGTTTACAACAAGCTCAAATCGTTTCCCAAACAAAACAAATGTGTGACAATTTATCTAGCCACTAGACAGTCTTTGAGAGACACAATTTGAATGCTGAGTACAGTAATGTTCTTCATTTAACAAATTCTGTTAGTTCATAGAAGATTGACATGCAAACATTGATTTTACTGTAGGCAAAATTATGCATATTTTAGAAAACAGGTAATCAATTCCATTTTACATCACGGAAATAATAAAATGGTTGTGTTCATTTATGGATTTCAAATTATTTTTAGGTTACCCAGCTTGGAAGCATGGGTTTTAGGAGTAGTCTAACCAGTGTGATATCAAAGCGCAAGTTGCTATCGGTATATTAAGGAGTGAGCTAAGACAGAAAGACTTGTGTTCTCTATGACAACTGCATCGTAATATGGCAACATACGTGGGCTAACATTAGACAGATCACAGAAGCATGACAAACATCTCTGCTGCCATAAGTGGGGCAATCAGGATGATGGGGGTTCTGTAATTTATACTGACAGAACAAACTGTCTTTTAAAATTTCGGTGATGGGCAGTGGATTACAAAATAGGGGGGGAAGGTGTGGAGTGGGGGAAGGTGAGCGAATTTGTCTGTTGGAAAATTCATACAGTCGCCATACGTTCGCAACAAAGTAATGTCTGCTAGTTGAGAGAGCCATCCGCTTGGCCAGCTCGCAAGTTTCTTTCCATGTAATGTTAGGGAGGCCTACTGCAATCCCTTACTGTTAGCTGGTTTAGGCAGCTAGCGGTGGTGCATCTCTCTGCTGTTTGACTAGTCAAAAAGTATAAAAAATTAACTTCAACTGTCAATAGTGGATTTGTCAGTTATCAATAGCTGGTACATTTTTATTTAATATCCGCCAAATATTAAATCATGATGCCAGTTATGATAAATGTTTGAAATGTAGTATCTTTGAGTATTATGAAAAGCGCTATACAAAATAATTGCATTATTATTATTATTACATTGAGTGGACGAGAGAAGGCTGCCCTTGCTGAAAATTCACATAGTATTATGATGTTTTTAATGATAACAACTGTTTCAACAACAATTTTTCTATCCAGTCTCAATCCCACTGAAACCCAAAATCTTTACTCCTGTCTGGCATGAAAATCCCTAACTTCATTATTAAAGTCGACTCAGGCTTATTCATGTCAGATTGCGCTAAAACTTGTCTGTGCTGAAAGAGAATGTGTGACAATGTTATGAGTGGATAGGAGTTTGTCCCATTGCTTGGTCCTCATTAAAATAACCTGATATTTTAACCATTTCGACTCTGTAATTCATGAGCTGCTAAAAAAACATCCTTCAAAGCTCTTGTCACCGCCTTGTGGTGGCTTTCGGCAGCACTTCAAACCTTGTGTCTCCTCCAGCAGCGCCATTGAGGTAGACCACCGCTGGGATAGTGGCGTGAACCGATTAACCACTGGCCCACTGTATAATAAAATAAGTCATTGTGAAACCCATGTCCCACTCCTTCCCTGACTTACCCTGTTTTTAACATAATACCGTTGTTACAATTTCAAAATGGTCCTTACAATGGCCAAAATGGCCCACCCAAAATGTGGTCCTCTGTGGCTCAGTTGGTAGAGCATGGTGCTAACAATGCTTAGGTTGTGGGTTTGATTCCTGCTGGGACCATATATACTGAAATGTATGCACTCACTGCAATGTAAGTCGCTTTTGGATAAAAGCGTCAGCTAAATGGCACTGTTATGAACAGTTTACCCATTTCAGCCTATTAGA
Source organism: Argentina silus (assembly GCF_951799395.1). NCBI lineage: Eukaryota > Metazoa > Chordata > Actinopteri > Argentiniformes > Argentinidae > Argentina > Argentina silus. The sequence continues at coordinate 42,082,150 of NC_139654.1, forward strand.
CCTTATTGTTCCCCACCTGTGTGTGTACAGTATATGGGCTACAGAAAAGGGCACGAGATCCATGCGCGTGGAGATGGACAAATTTGTCACGATTACAGACATTTGGAACACTTTTGCATATAACTCAATTGCTTGTTATAACCAAGCAGAAAACATCAATATTTGTTTTGAATGTGGTTTGCATGGTGGAGTATAAGAGCTGCTGGATTTGTCTGTGGACAGACACATTTGCGTAAAGGCGCATAGCCAATGAAAGAAGAAGCGATTTTGTGTCCACTTTAATTTTTTTCACTTTTTTTTACACTAGCAAATTGTACAAACCTTCTTGCACATGTCATTATTGCTTCAGATTTGTGTTCTGCTTTACTTGTTATCAAGTATTGGTGCTTCACATTTTACTGTGTTATTTGTACTGTACAGTTACACCAATTATATCTGTCGATAAGTTATATTCAATATGTAAGCTTTTATTTGCTCTTTAAAATACAAAATGTGGTATTCCAATGATTCTTAAGTGCTGACTAAACTACTGACTACTTTTGATCTGTCCCATGACCACCAGGAACAAGACAGATGAGTGCAGATGAGGTCGAGCTATCACCTCAACTCCAAACTAACCCTGAAATGCTTAGGCTCAATGGGATTCCTCTCAAGTAGACCTAATGTTAAAATAAAGCAAGGTTGATACTGAATTAAACAGGCTGAGCCATGGGCTACGAATATAGTAATGTCCCTCACACAAACAGTGCTCTCATCATGACTACCATATTACCCAAAACTGTGGGCTGATTTCAAATAATGCTATTAAAGCAAGGTTAAATCACTACATCCACACAAATCAAAGAATCAGTCATGTAAATCATCAAAGCTTTATAGGGCACGTAATGTGGGTTAACTGGACGCCAGACTCTGTAGGACAGATGACTAATAGCTCCTTCGGTTTACAAAAATAATATACATTGATTGATGCTTGAATACTATCCCTGGGCTCCAAATGAATCAAATAAACACAACAACATGGCCTTCAAGAGGCAACAATCCCTCGATAGCAAGAGATGGGATGGGACAGGAGAGAAAATCTTATTTTGGAAACAAAACTTTTCTGTAAGCACATTTTCCCCATGGCACTGAGTACTAGGCGTGATTCGAACAGTATAGGCAGACAGACAAACTATGCGCCTCTCATTCTCCCGTTTATCATGACTTCAAACTGGCTCCCAACCTACCCAAATATGTGGGCTTCATTTAAATAAGTATATACAATGCCCTCCATAAGTATTGGAAGGAGGAAGCATTTTGTCTTCTTTTAGCTCTATATTCCAGTTTTTATACAACAGTTTGGATTTTAAATCAAACAATTACTACTACTACGGTCAAAGTAGAGATTCTCAGCTTTAATTCAATTTAAACATAGTCCCCCTATTTCAGGGCTTCAAAAGTATTGGAAAAATCATATAATGTCCAATAAATATTCAATTGGATTTAAATCTGAAGATTTACTTGGCCAGTCAAGAACTTTCCGCTTTTTGGCCCTGAAGACCTCCCTATTTGCTATGGCAGTATGTTTGGGGTCATTGTCTTACTGTATGATGAAGTGCCATCCAATGAATTTTAGAGCCATTTGTTTGTACTCGAGCAGACAATATGTTTCTTTACACTTCAGAATACATTCTGCTGCTGCTGTAACATCATCAATTAAGACAAGTTAGCCAGTTCTTGTGGCAGCTATACATGCCCAAACCATAGCACCATGGCTCACAGATTAGGTGGTATGCTGAAAATCTTGCAATTGCTGAGCTCACCAGTGCTTTCATTCTTTGTTAATGAAGTTACAAACTGTTGATTATGGTAAGTCTAAGGTTTTGGCTATGTTTACAGATTTTTTCATTGACGTCTCTTTGGTCCTCATGTTGACAGACAGCAATAGCAGACTTCAAAGACAAATGCAAGCCGAGAATCAAGACTAGACATTGACAGCTCTCTTATGCCTGCACAAATTATGACGGAACACACCTGACTAACCAGAAACACCTGTCAAGCCAATTAATACTTTTGGTGCCCTGAAATAGGGGGACTATGCATAAAAGGGTTGTCATTTCTAAATGGTCAAACCAATCTTAAAAAATTAAACATTGAATTAATGTTTCAAATCCAAACTGTTGGAGTATAGAATACTAAAAGAAGACAAATGCTTCCTCTCTCCAATACTTATGGAGGGCACTGTATATATAAGTGTAGCGCCCCTTTGTTGGTCTGAGCAATTAATAGGGGTGGCTAACCTGAATTCTTTAAATAAAATGTTATCTCTAACTATTATTGTATTTTTACTTTGTCTGTTCACATTAACACAGTCCCACCAATTACATGTCTTTTGTTATTTTATTCAAATCAGTCCTCTTTCACTGATATTAAATCCCCAAAATAGATTGCATGAAATGAAATACAGTAACACTTAACGTGCACACACAAATATCCAAATGTAAATGGTAAACACTGTAAACCTCAATGAAAAGAAATAAAACCTATTCTAAAGCCGGCAATGATAACTACGACAACAATACCAAAGTCCAGTGCGTTGCAGGCCTGGCGCGTGTAGCTTGCGTGCGTTGTAGCTCACCTAAAATGGCGGCTCCTTCACTCTCACGAGCTAGACGACAAAAACCAAACTCCCAGTTCCTTAAGCCGGCAGCCTCGCGAAGCTCCTCTCTCGGCAACCGGGGTAGTTCTCTCAAACGGCAGGAATCTTTTGTGCTACTGTCTCTCCCGGTGGCTATCGACGTTTTGAACTCCCGTGTTGGTCGAACACACAGCCCATAAGCCTCCGAAGAAAAACTAGCTCTCTCACTGTAGGCTAGGCTAAGCCAGGTGGTTGACCGTCGGAACGGTTACTCCTCTGCAGAGAAATTGTTCCAAAACAGGTCATACGCCGAACGTAATAACTTATAAGATGCACGGGTTGTGCACTCGCATTATTACCTTGTTCTAAACACAGAAATAAGTGGGCTACCTATTTCCACAATATTAACCTTACTCAGCACAGCAGCATATTCCATGCGTTCTCTTCGTTCGCCATCCCGAATCTAACTTCTCCTTCTCATCCACCTGACACCTGACCTTCATCTCACTTTTTCATTGGCTCATGAAAATAAACAAAATGCACAAACTTTACATTTGAATCTTTTCTCACAGAAATCAAAAATAAATTCCTTTACAATATTGCCAGCATTGTGAACACAGTATTTAAGAAAACAAAATACATTTTACATCAGGTAAATAATTCAATACATGAACTTAACCCATGAAACTCTATTCAATATCAAACATAGTAATAGTTTTACCCTTTTTAAGTCCTATGTATTCTATTAATGAACTTATTCTATTTATACTATTTATTAGTTCCTATTTATTAATCAAAGAACTTTTAATAGTTAGGCCTAATTTTCCATAGGGCTACAAATTGGAGACACATGTGCTTACAGGGGCGTCGAACCGGCGGCTCCCCTTGATGGAGCAAAGTTGTTACATTGACAAAGACAAGCTCCGCGCTCATGGGCAATTTATAGGGGGCAACTGTGCTGCGAGTATCTAAGCAGTCGTATTGACTGGATGAAATGCAATGTTTCAAACAGATCTGATGAATTCACCTGCTTTGAAAAAGTGTGCGTCAGGGAGTGCTTTTGACACGAAGCAAAAATCTACAGTCAAGCGTCCTTCAGCAGACAGCCTTGTGTTCTTTAGTCATGAGACTTGTCAAAACGGCAGAAAAAAATGGTCACAAACGAAATATTGTTTCTACACTTAAAATGAACAAAGAAAAAATGAGCTAGCCTGATATAACTCATGTTCATGACGATGCAAATGTAAAGAGATTTCGAACTGTTCTGTTGCACACGTTGTGACTCATTTTATTTTTCTACAAGAATCATTTACCATGACGGGAATCGAACCCGGGCCGCCCTGCGTTAAAAGGCAGATTCCTATCCGCTAGACCATTTGGGAAGACTTGATATGTACACCCTAAGATATCTAAGTGTCACTTCGATGAGGTCTGTAGCCGAGGCCATAGAGCATACCAAACAAATAATCAGGTGTTTAAATATCCTTGTCGTTTTGAAAAATGACCATTGTCACCTGCACAGGAATGCCATGCGGCCACCATTGAAGAAATGTGCTTCTCAAATCTGTCATTATAGTAAATTTAAAGACAAATACTAGACTTAGTAATCCCACACCTAGGGGAAAAGGTCACAAGGACACCAGATGGTCCTGGAACATCTCAGAGGGGTGAGATCACTTAGGTGGGGGCTGACTAGGGGGTATGGATGCTTTGAAGTAGAGTGGTATACAGCTGTGTAAACATCATCAGGTGATCTGGGGACAGGATGGATGGGTGTTTACACAGTTGTAAACAGCCAAGACAAAAGGGCTTTCGAAAACAGCCTCGGTCAATTGATCTCTACAGTAGACTGATCGGCGCCAAGCCAAAGGGGGCGTAGCCCCGGCATGACGAAATGTAGTTCTTGAATATTATTGGTGTATGTAAACAGGAAGTAGACGTTTGTTGAATGAAGGTTGTTGACCTATGTGAAGTCTATAAAAAGACAGGTAACGGAAGTGAAAAGTGTGTTCAACTTTGCAAACCTGACCCGGCTTTGTTCTCTGTGAATAAAGTCTCTGAATGAATCAACAGCTCTGGTTAACGGTATGTTATTTCAAAATACCATGATTTAAATTCCACTACATATTTGGCGTCACGAACAGGATGGATAAATAAGGCTCGCATCGTGAACTATCGTTGAGAAGGGGACCGGACAATTTATACAAATTTAATGAGCTCAAAAACAAAGTAAGCAGAATTCGTGCTTTTAGTATAGAAAATTTGTATAGATCGCCCTGGACCTTTGGCCTCCGCGGTGGAACACGTACATGAGTCTTACCCATAAAGACATAGACACATACACATAATTATACCAATATAGACACATACTCATTCATACATTGTCATACATACAACCACATTCTCAAACACATATACATACATGCAAGTACATAAGTTGTTGGTTATATCTATATTTGATTCCCAAGGTGTAAGACACCAATTGTGATTAGGATATCTCAAGTTGAGTCCAAAGTGGTTGCCTAACATATTTCTTTAATTATACAGTAGAATCCTAGATAACCAATAATACAATATTGTTCTCTTTTGAAAAATTACAGAAAAGAGTGAAAAGTAAGACATTTTACAATAACCCTAAAAAATAATTACTGCAAAAGGAAAAATGGAGAAAGGGATTACCCTGGTAACTCCAGTAGAAATATTAGAGAATAAAAACCCTCTTTTAAATAACCAAATAAAAGAGCTGTCAGAAAAATGGGAAAAACTAACCAGTAAGAATTATACTAAGTGGCCAAAAGAAGGGACATTTGATGTTGCAGTGGGTAAGGAAATGGGAACACTGATAAGAAACCCCAAAACTCGAGTAAAGTCAAGAAAGAGAGAAATAGATATGTTAAAATTGTTCAAAACAGAAGGAGAAGCAATGTTAAAAGAAGAGAAGGGAAGTGAAGTGAGAAGGGGATCTAGAAGCCCCATAGAGCTGGATTGTTATGCAAAATTAGAAAAAGGTGTGTGGAGGTCAGAGTCAAGGCAAGAGAAGAGGACTAAACCATTGGAAGCCGGAGTAAGAGAGAAATATTAGGAGAAGACATGAGGAAAGATCCAGGAATACTGAACGAGAGTTGAGGAATAGGGAAAAGATAGGTCACCCAGATAGATATCATTGCCCCATCCTGATAAAAGGAAATCAAGGACACTATGTGCCCTGGGGTATGCAGGATGTGCAGGGAATAGTTAGCGGATTACTTAACATACATGATGGAGCAGGTAAAGGGATTAGAAGCCTTGAGGAAGAGACTGCAGGGAAACTGCTGGCGGTGGGAGACCTCATAGCCCTGTTGGCCAAGGTACTGGGGGAGGCAAAGATGGAAGACGTTCTCATAAGCTGTGGACTGAAAGAAGCAAAGGACAATACCAGAGCCGATGGGATGTCATTTGACCAGACCAGAAATGAGAGGTGGACAACCCTGAGAGAAGAATATCCACAAAGGATGGATATTAAGACCCTGAAGGGAGACCCACTGGAAGAGACTGAGGATCCTGCCACATACCTGCACCAGCAACCAAAGAAGTGGAAACTAGAGACTGAAGTAGACCCAGAGGGAGACCCACTGATGACAACTCTGTTCAGAACCGCAGTGGTAGATGCCATGTCCCCTCCGGTGAAAAGCAGGTTAGAGGATGTGGTGGGACTCACGTCCAAAACACACAAGGATGAGTCAAGGCTAAAGGAGCAAGAAAAGGGGGACCAGAGAAGGTTAACACAGCTCCAGCTGGGGGAACTCACAAAACGAAAACAAGGCGTAATGGGCGCCGAAACCAAGAAACCAGTTCCATACAGAGCCATACCAGAACCACTTCCAGTGCTGAGACCTCAGGGACAAGAGCAACCCACCGTACTTGTAGTTCAGGTGCATACGCAGCAGCCCCAGCAGTTTAAGCCAGGGAAGGGCAGAAAGAGACCCCAAGGACGGTTCCAAAGAACAAACCCAAAAGGTCCATCTGACATGTGCTGGACATTTCCAAAGGGATTGTACTAATCCGAAATCGAGGGAGAATAGTAAACAGGGCTATAGTCAGCAACAGCAGAGGCCTCCACAAGGACCGGCCAATCCATATAGGGGACTAAATTATGGTTACTAGCTTCCAGTATTAACCACAGAAGCTGATCAAGAACCAATGCTGTAGGTTCAAATAGAAGATAGGAGATAGAGCCACAACCCTGCCCATACTGATCTCTGACCGGACTCCGGTGAATCTCTTGGGGAGGGATGCAATATGCATGCTGGGGATGAAAATATGGTGTTCCCCAGAAGGTGTATATGTAGATAATATGGTAATAAAGATACAAGAAATACCAATAACTGCAAGCGCAAATGTTTACTGGTTAAGGGAAATAAATTATGAAATAGAGCAAAATTGGTTAAGATGGAGAAAATTTATTGAAGCCCAATTGCCAGATGCAAGGAGACCACGATTTGACTTAAATTGCAACTCCTGCCAAGAACAAATCTGGCAGGAGCAAACCAAAAATCTGGTTGTCCCATTAATGTCACAATATATTATAGGGGAAAACAGGGAGCAGCTATACAAATAGATGAATTAGAATTCGTACAAAAGTGGTATAATAGACCTAATGCTGCTCATCATGGGTCATAAATGGTAAATAAAGGGTATAGAGCAAGAGTCTTGGGACCAATGATGAGAACCACATTAAAAAGTATTTGGAAAGAAACAAGTAACCCATTGGTAAAACATTTTGCGGATAAGGAATTCATAAAAATAATATATACCACAGGAAGTAGCCATATTGGTTGAACAACAGGTTCAGATGAAAGAAAAGTCAGATAATCAATTAAATAGAACCAATAACGCAACTAGAGGATATGATACGCATGCATCGGATTGCAGGGCCATTTGAGCAATCCATGTGGCTCTGAAGGGGGGCGAAGGTGGACTCTACAGGATTGTGGAGATCATATGAGGGTACTATAGTAGCGCCTACTGGGCTACTGGGGATTTTTGATCACTGGTGCGCATGGTTTTGACCATTGCGCAAGGGGGGAAGTTGTGAGAAAGATAAAAATCCAAGGGTATTGGGCACCCTATGTACAGGCAATGGTAGAAAATGCATTTAAACTTATAGGTTAATTTATTAAAAACATTTAAATTACAAATTTGGTAATGGAATATGGAGACATGATAAAAAAGGTAATTGGGAAGAGATACATGCTTGTTGATATAGATAGATTCAGAAGATGGGCAGAAGCAGGGAACAGGGGTTACATTTCTAACAAGAGAAGAAATACCCAGATTTGGAATAACTAATGAGATTAGCTCAGATAATGGTGCAGTATTTATTCAGAAAACTGTGAAACAAGTCATACAGCAGTTAAGAATAATGCAAAGATTGGGTTGTGTCTACCATTCACAATCACAAGGAATGGTAGAATGAATAAATGGTACCCTCAAAACAAAGCTGAATAAGATATGTGCCAGCGCAAAGCTTAATTGTGTAAATGGCTTGCCACTTGTATTAATGAACTATCGCATGCAGACTAACAGAAACACGAATTTAACGCCGCATGAAATGCTTACGGGTCGACCCATGCCATTGCCATGCAACAATAAGAGGACCTTACAAAGGACCACCGCTTGAACAACGCCAGATAGAATTGATACAATATATGAATTGATTAACTGAGATACACAAAGTTATATGTTCACAGGAAAAAGACAAGCAGCTGGAGCCGGAGACACCCCTGCCCAATCCGAGAACTCCAGGAGACCAGGTGTACATCAAAGTCTTCAGAAGGAAGTGGAACGAGCCAAGGAGAGAGGGACTGTACGAGGTAGTGAGAGCCACCCCCACTGCAATACAAGATCGAGGGAGCCTAACCTGGTACCACTAGAACCACAGCACCAGGGTCCCGAGGCAAGAACTCAGGCAAACCAGAGAAGAAGACGAAGGAATGGGTGAGATCGTACAGGAGCACAGAAGGAATGAGGGCACAGACTTTGGGAAATTAGACTGGTTTGACAACATCCTAGGATCATGGGGAGGAATGTTGGCGAAAATGGGAATAATGGTTGTGATAGTGATTGTAGTGTTAGGACTGTTATTTTGTTGTATAATGCCTGTTTTGAGATCCTTTTTTATACAGAGCACAATTAAGCAGATGAGTGTAACCAGAGGGATAGCTCCAATGGCACTCAACAGAATGGGAGGCCAACTAGACCTATATCCTGTTCTCGACTGGGGAGGCAGCAGTGAGTCTTCTGCCCCCTCATCCGATGATGACGAGATCGTCTACACTCCCAGCCAGGACTAGCCAGCGCTAACAGCTACACCTACATGGGAGAAGCATTGCTACAATCCTCAAGAAAGACGAAACCCTGGCCATACAAGGACTATATTCCCTTTGGGAATATTGACAATTTGAATGGACATTGACGTGTTTTAAAGTCTTATGTGTGACAATTATTGTGTGTAGTACTGATAGAATGACCATGTTGAATGTATGCATAGAGACACAATGGGATGGCTATGGATCAGAGACAGGGGATGGTCCCCTGTGTTGGACATAAAGTCCCATTATAGGTTGATGTGTTGTGTGTTGTTTTATTTTAATTAACAATTTGTGTAATCATTTAAATGTAGTTTAGTTGTTGCTCATGGGGACGGGTGCTCGTTTGCAGACCTGTAAAGTGGTTGCTCAATGATTGGATATGGTGAGAACCGTGGGGGAATTTTCCCTAATGAAAGAATGGGTTTTTCGCCCCCACCTGTAAAGGAGGCGTGTCCCCAGGAGCTAATAGAATGTCATGCTGTTGATGTCATACAGGTTATGTTTACTTCTGTGAGTCGCCTATGTATGTTGTCTTGAAATCACTTATATGTTTTATTGCTGTGTCATTGATGTGGGACTATTAAGTCCCAAAGGGGGGAATATATAGTAAATTTAAAGACAAATACCAGCCTTAGTAATCCCACACCTAGGGGAAAAGGTCACAAGGACACCAGATGGTCCTGGAACATCTCAGAGGGGTGAGATCACTTAGGTGGGGGCTGACTAGGGGGTATGGATGCTTTGAAGTAGAGTGGTATACAGCTGTGTAAACATGATCAGGTGATCTGGGGACAGGATGGATGGGTGATAAACACAGTTGTAAACAGCCAAGACAAAAGGGCTTTAGAAAACAGCCTAGATCAATTGATCTCTACAGTAGACTGATCGGCGCCAAGCCAAAGGGGGCGTAGCCCCGGGATGACGAAATGTAGTTCTTGAATATTATTGGTGTATGTAAACAGGAAGTAGACGTTTGTTGAATGAAGGTTGTTGACCTATGTGAAGTCTATAAAAAGACAGGTAACGGAAGTGAAAAGTGTGTTCAACTTTGCAAACCTGACCCGGCTTTGTTCTCTGTGAATAAAGTCTCTGAATGAATCAACAGCTCTGGTTAACGGTATGTTATTTCAAAATACCATGATTTAAATTCCACTACATCATTAACGACTGTTTTCCACACGCTTTTTTCATTGCATTGCCAGATAATCAATTGGTCATTGATGCGTCACGAATAACGACAATGCGTCGAAAATTAAAGAAATGTAAACATGAATTATGTTATTACTGTCTAAGCATCACAAAGCTGTATGCGTAAAGGCGTCAGGAAGACATTCTCGAGTCTGCACCTGTAGTGTGTTCACTGTATGTCCACAGGAGTGTAAAGAGGATCAGGCTGCCCTGATGATGGAGGCAGCAGGACCGGCAGCTTTCGCAGCCTACACCCCACTCCCACAGAGGACATCAAGACGGGCCAGGCACACGAGAGAGAGGGCCAGAATGGCTAAAGAAAGAAAGGAAGAGAAGGAGGGGAGGAGAGAGAGAGGGTGGTGCAGGAGAGAGAGAAGGAGGTAAAGAAGAGCGAAGAGAGATTAAAGATGAGTGAGAAGGAGACCGAAACAATGGAGGTGATGAAGAGAAGGGTAGAAGAGGTCGACAGAGAGATGGAGAGAATCCTAGAGGAGAAAGAAATGGAGGTGAAACAAGTGAAAGAGAGGATGGAGGTGATGAAATGGGCAGAGGAGGAGAGAGAAAAAGACAGGAATGAGAAGAAGAAAGAAAAGGATATTGAATGGATGAGAAAGGAGTTGGAGGCGATGAAGAGAGTAGAGGAGGTGGAGAGAGAGAAGGAGAAAATCCTGGAGGAGAAAGAATGCGACGTTAAACGTGTGAGAGAAGAGATGGATGTGATGATAAAGAATATGGTGGAAAGGAGGGAGAGGGAAGTGAAAGAGGAGATGAGGATGAAGACAGAGATGGAGAGAGAGAGGGAGAAGATTGAAAAGGAGAAAGAAAAGGTTATTGAATGGATGAGAAAGGAGATGGAGGCGGGTATGAAGAGAGAAGAAGAGATGGAGAGAGAGATGGAGAGAATCCTGGAGGAGAAAGAAAGGGAGGTGAAACAAGTGAAAGAGAGGATGGAGGTGATGAAATGGGCAGAGGAGGAGAGAGAGAGAAACAGGAGTGAGAAGGAGAAAGAAAAGGATTTTGAATGGATGAGAAAGGAGTTGGAGGCGATGAAGAGAGTCGAAGATATGGAGAGAGAGATGGAGAGAATCTTGGAGGAGAAAGAATGTGACGTTAAACACGTAAGAGAAGAGATGGATGTGATAAAGAATATGTTGGAAAGGAGGGAGAGTGAAGTGGAAGAGGAGATGAGAAAGATTACAGAAGATGTCGTGAAGTGGATGAAGACAGAGATGGAGAGGGAGATGGAGAAGATTGAGAAGGAGAAAGAAAACGATATTGAATGGATGAGAAAGGAGATGGAGGCGGGTATGAAGACAGTAGAAGAGATGGAGAGAATCCTGGAGGAGAAAGAAATGGAGGTGAAACAAGTGAAAAAGAGGATGGAGGTGATGAAATGGGCAGAGGAGGAGAGAGAGAGAGACAGGAGTGAGAAGGAGAAAGAAAAGGATTTTGAATGGATGAGAAAGGAGTTGGAGGCGATGAAGAGAGTAGAGGAGGCCGAGAAAGAGATGGAGAGAATCCTGGAGGAGAAAGAAATGGAGGTGAAACAAGTGAAAGAGAGGATGGAGGTGATGAAATGGGCAGAGGAGGAGAGACAGAGAAACAGGAATGAACAGGAGAAAGAAAAGGATATTGAATGGGTGAAAAAGGAGTTGGAGGCAATGAAGAGAGTAGAAGTGGTCGAGAAAGAGATGGAGAAAATCCTGAAGGAGAAAGAAGATGACGTTAAACGCATGAGAGAAGAGATGGATGGGATGATAAATAATATGGTGGAAAGGAGGGAGAGGGAAGTGAAAGAGTTGATGACAAAGATTACAGAAGATGTCGTGAAGAGGATGAAGACAGAAATGGAGAGAGAGAAGGAGAAGACTGAAAAGAAAAGAGTAATGGCGGCGAACCTGGAGTTTGCCAGAGAGAGCATGGAGAGGGCTTTCCATAAAGGGAAACAAAATACAGGTATGCCCTCCATTATCTGCTTACAGAGCATTCTAATCATGATCCTTTTGGCTTCTCAAATCACCTCAAAATAATTTAGATTTTATCTATACAAATGATAAGACAATTTTTCTCTTTCAGATATTTCAACACAGAGACAATTCTGGAAATCCACAACTATCCCAAACTTACTACCACAATAACTACCCTGCATACTACCACTATAACTACACTTGCCGTTTCAATTCTCTTTCATTAAAGTCATATTCAAAGGCAAACTGTGTGTCATGTTTGAAATGCTGTATTTTACAAGTTGCATAGCTGTAAACTATGTTGAGTGATGATGAGTTTATGAAGAAAAGGTATGTAAAAAAATGAATACTCCTGCACACACGATTGTTCCCTCTGCTTATTTATTGTGTCGACGTTTCGGTTTATGACCTTTATCAAAACATTTTTATCTGTGAGGTCTGTATTCCTAACACCACAAAAAGACAAAGTGGTGGTGTTTGTGTTTTTTACATTTACAAGTTGAGGAAGAAAAAACATGGCACATGTATGCACATGGGTTAGATTAGAAACAATCTGGGTAAACCTTAATTTGAAGAGGTATGCATGAGGTCTGTTATGTTTTTCTCTATATCCCATAATATTGATTACAATGATCAACATATTTGTACCCTGAAAAGAACCCAAACTGAACAAGTTCCCCATTATAAGTACCTGGGCATTTAGATAGATGATACACTTTTAAAATACATGTTGAAAAAGTGATCAACAGTTTGCGAGTTAGACTTGTACTTGTTTTGTAAAGAAATGTCTTGCTTCACCTTTGATAATAGGAGGAAGATTGTCTTGGCAACGCTCCTCCCTGTTCGTGATTATGGTGACACAATTTAAAATCACACGACAGCCTCAATTCTTAAACCACTAGACCCGATTTATCACTCTGCTCTGCAGTTCATTTGTAGGCATGTTTTCTGTACCCACCATTGTCTTTTGTATCTGTCTGTGGGTTGGGATTCTTTGACGTTGAGAAGGGCTTATCATTGGATTTCATCTGTATATAAAGCAGTTCTTTTAAAACTCCCATTTTACCTCACATCATTGCTTTTATGGCGACTTATTGGCGATCAAACTTGCAGCTTGTTACTATTTAATGTGCTACAAGTGATTACAGAATTGAGAAGAACGTTTTAGCTGCTGTGCTCCTCAGATATGGAATGATCTTCAGGCTAGACTGAGGTTGGAGCACTTGGTCCCTTACACTTGTACCATCATCTGCTTTTTAGTGGACAATATATGCAATAAATACCTTTTTTACACAAACATCTTGAATCAGAATGGGTCAGCCCTAGCCTCTTACACAAACAGGGTCAGAGTCAATGGGTACAAAACTGGAGCAAACGTGTGTATACCAAGATACTGTACCTCGACTCCTTTCCATTCCAAAAGAAATGTGTCCCTTTCCCTTCACTCAAATGTTGTGGATGACATGTACATAAAGCCACACACTGATGCAGGTGTGATGTTATGAGAGCTTTAGCATTTAGCATTTCCTGTGTTCAGGCCTTCTATTCACTTCTAATAGGACAAATGAAGGTACACTTGCCTCATAAGGCTCATTCTTGTTTCATTTGTCCTATTAGCTCCTACTGACCTCACTTTACACAGACACAGAGGAGGAGAGACTCAAACTCATTAGAAGTTTATTACTGGATCAGTTTACAAAACAAAACAAAACTGCATGGAGCGTACAGTACAGCAGAGCTTGGAGTACCAGACATGAACACACACATCGGAGCTGTCACAGTGGTATACCTTGGATCACACACACACACACACACACACACACACACACACACACACACACACACACACACACACACACACACACACTCACTCTCTCTCAGGGCTGCATGCGGATAGCTCCATCCAGTTTGATCTCCATTGATCATGGGGTTCTCAGCCAGTGATGTCACCAGGTGGGCAAACTCTGCAGGGTCTCCCAGGCGCGAGGGGAAGAGCACTTGGCGGGCCAGGAATGAACGCACCTTCTCAGGTAAACCCGCCAGGAGAGGAGTGGAGAACAGACCTAAGGAGAGGGAGAGAGAGGTTGTCTGATATGGAGAGGAAGGGGGTGGGGGGGGAGTGTGTGAAAGAGTGCGTATGTATGTGTGTGTGTTTACTGACTGGGTGCGATGGTGACCACACGGATGTCCATGGGTGCCAGGTCTCGGGCGATTGGTAGAGTCATCCCAACAATACCCCCCTTAGAGGCTGAATACGCAGCCTGACCCACCTACAAAGAGAGACAGTGAGAGTGAAGGAAGGGGCTGTTGAGACAGTGTTTGTGTGTGTGTGTGTGTGTGTGTGTGTGTGTGTGTGTGTGTGTGTGTGTGTGTGTGTGTGTGTGATCCAAGGTATACCACTGTGACAGCTCCGATGTGTGTGTTCATGTCTGGTACTCCAAGCTCTGCTGTACTGTACGCTCCATGCAGTTTTAGTTGTGATAATACATACAAATGATAGTATTGATAATTACAGTTATCTAACAGTTTCAATGATACCTATGACTTGATCGTTTTGCTTTTGTTTCAAGTCAGATTGTTGATTTATATTTGTTCTGACCAGGTATGGATACTGGCCATATGGAATATTAAAAAAACTAGGCATTCCTTGTCTCAAACCCATCCCTTTCCTCGGGACGATGATGGGATATAAGAAGGTTTGTAGAGATTAAGCCCATAAACAACAACATTGTAGACTCATCCATGATGTGTGTTGTTGTGGTGAAAGCCATGGGAGCTGAATATGAATTGTTTTACCCAGAAAAATGGGCAATAAAGCTTTTGAACGAAAACGAAAAGAGAGGAGTGGGAGCCGGTCTGTAGTGGAAAAGGGCCATCATAAACTAAGCCACAGTTCAGGTTTATGACAAGCATTTATGATCTGGCTATTTTTTTGTTTTGTTTTTTGTTCCCAGGGTGGTTTCACCAATTTTGACACAGAGAGCTTCCAGAAATATGGGAAACTGTGGGGGTGAGTCTGCTAAACTGATCCTGGTTATTGTTAACTATGATGGATATATATATCTCTCAGTGTCTACAGTATACACTCTTAAACCAGGCGGACACTGTGCGATTTTCACAAACACAGACGATCCAACCGACGAAATGGTCTCATACACCAAGACAAATGATCTGTCTTGATGCAAGTACACTGCCCAAGCAACAATTTCATGCTTCCACATTAATAATTTGAATCTGTTATTGAGCGATTTAAGTTTTAAGCTTTTAAGTATTCTGTAGTATGGTCCCAAACACAACTTGTGCGTTGCCAATGTTTGACAACATCCTGGATTCTCATTGGTTGAGGCTCCTATATTGCCTCTGAGCACGTCTCAAACTGCATGAATAAAGAGGAGCCACGACATGTCAGAATTCAAATCGGAAGTGATTGTGTCTTCCCTCCATGTCATTGAAAGGGCAAAAATGTAATTAAAAAAATAAAGAAAAAAAGGGTTCTAAAAGGATTCTTTGGTTGAATAACTCTTATGGGTTCCATTTGCAGTGCCCTGCGTAAGTAATGGGACAAGCATTTTTTCTTCTTTTGCATTATGCAAATGTCCAAATTAAGCACTCGTATTTGTATGCAAAAGTGCAAAAGTCTGTGACCCATTGACCCAACCAGACGCTGGGTATCTTCTCTGGTAATGCTCTGCCAGACCTATATTGCAGCGATTGTTGTTTGTTGTTTTAGGATGTTTTGCCCTCCTCTTCAGCAAATTAAATGCATGTTCTATAGGATTCTATAGGATTCACTTTTTGGCCCTGAATAATTTCCTAGTTGCTATGGCAGTATGTTTTGGGTCATTGTCCTGCTGTATGGTGAAATGCCGTCCAATGAGTTTGGAGCAATTAAGCAATTAAGTTGTACTTGGACTGACAAGATGTTTCTGAACACTTCTGAATTCATCTTCATCAAAGGAGACAAGTGAGCCAGTTACAGTGGAAGCCATACATGCCCAAGCCATAACACCCCCTCCCCCATATTTCACAGATGATGTGGGATGCTGTGAATATTGGGCAGTTCCTTTTTTTCTCCACACTTTCTCCGGTACATGTTTTTCCAGAACTCTGCAGGCTCTTTTAGGTACTTTTTAGCAAACCGTAACCTGGCCAGCCTGTTTTTGTGGCTAAGTAGTGGTTTGCACCTTGCAGTGTAGCCTCTGTAGTTCTGCTGGTGAAGTCTTCTGCGGATGGTAGTCTCTGACTCATTGACGCCTACCTCCTGGAGAGTGTTCCTAATCTATGGGGCAGTTTTTTTTAGTTGTTTTTTTTAATTATGGTGAGCATTCTTTGGTTATCCACTGGAAGTCTTCCTTGCCATTTGCGATTTCTTAGCTCACCAGTGCTTTCTTTCCTTTTAATGAAGTTCCAAACTGTTGATTTTGGTAGGTTTAAGGTTTTGGCTATGTTTCATTTTTTTCTGATATTTCAGCATCATAATGGCTTCCCTGACTTTCAATAACATCTCTTTGGTCCTCATGTTGACAAGACACCAATAGCAGACTGCACAAATTATGTGATGGAACACACCTGACGAACACACCTGTCAAGCCAATTGTCCCATCACTTTAGTGTAGCCTGAAATAGGGGGATTATGCATAAAAATGTTGTAATTTCTGAATGATAAACCAATATGTACACAAATAACATCAAATAAAAGATGAGAATCTCTACGTTCTCATTTCAACTCCAAAAAGAAGAAAAAATGCTTCACTGTCCCATTACTTTCGCACGGTACTGTATAACCTTCTGTGGAAAAGGGTTCTACATGGAACCCAAAAGGTTTCTTCAAAGGGAGAGTAGAAGAAGAACCCTTTTTGGTTCTAGGTAGCACTTTTTTTCTAAGAGTGCAGGATCTGTGATGGGTCTGTCTGTCTCTATCTACGGTATATATCCGCTTGAATGCCACAGCCTATTTGAGTATTGTTGCTGACCATGTGCATCCCTTCATGGCCACAATTGACCCATCTTCTAATGGCTACTTCCAGCATGATAATGCACCATGTCACAAAGCAAAAGTTGTCTTAAACTGGTTTCATGAACATGACAATGAGTTCAGTGTTCTTCAGTGGCCTTCCCAGGATCTGAATCCAATAGAACACCTTTGGGATGTGGTAGAACGGGAGATTCACATCTTGAAAGTGAACCTGAAAAATCTGCAGGAATTGAGTGATGCAATCATGTCATCATGGACCAGAATCTCAAAGGAATGTTTCCAACATCTTGTGGAATCAATGCCACGAAGAATTGAGGCTGTTTTGAGAGCAAAGGGAGGCCCTACCCAGTATTAGTATAGTGTTCCTCATAAAGTGCTCTGTGAGTGTATATCTAACTATCTTTGTTTTTGCTGGTCTGTAGGATCTATGATGGCCGTCAGCCCATCCTGTGTATCATGGACACAGCCATGATCAAAACCATCCTCATCAAGGAATGCTACTCCCTTTTCACTAACAGGAGGGTAATACGCTAAATTGAAGTTGTTGTATGGGGAAAAAAACATAAGGGCTCCTTAAATAGATAATATCATTGTTATTATAGCATTATTAATATTAGGTTAATCTTGCAGTATATAATAATAATAATTTTTCTAGAATATCTATCTCAACGGGCCTCTGTATGATGCCGTGTTTATCGCTGAGGATGATGCATGGAGACGGATCCGCAGTGTCCTGTCTCCCTCCTTCACCAGTGGGCGGATCAAAGAGGTACAGTCCCATCTCTCCTCTCCTTCTTTCATTCATTCCTTTATACAACACAAATAAATGAATGACTAACAACTCTGACGCGTGTGTGTGTGTGTGTGTGTGTGTGTGTGTGTGTGTGTGTGTGTGTGTGTGTGTGTGAGAGTGTGTGAGAGTGTGTGTGTGATTTGTACTATGTGTATAGTGTGTATTCATTGTTGTTTGTTGTTGTGTGAAGCAGCAACTTTAATTAATTAATCCAAGACAAATTTTCATCTGGGACAATAAAGTATATTTGATCTTATCTTCGATAAGTTCAGTGGTCAGATGACAGAGTATTGAATAATAGTTCATCTTTGGAGTCACTTATTTTTTGACTATATACATAATGCATCCTGTATGGATGTATATTCTCAGGCTATATAAACATTAAAATAATTCCTGTTTCAAACATGATATTAATATATGTTTTGCACATATTAATCCACGTATCAATCATGATATTTTTCCATGTATCCTTCCCAACTCAGATGCTCAGGATCATGAAGCAGCACTCTGGTAACTTGGTCAGCAATCTGAAGAAGACGGCTGATAACGATGAGCCCATTGAACTAAAGGAGTGAGTATTTATCTCCGAGACGATAAGGTGAATTTGTAATTTCAGTGAACTCCCCCTTTAATTTTGTGGTTGTGATTCTGGTGGTCAGAGATTGTGTGGTTGTGTTCCAGGTTCTTTGGACCATACAGTATGGATGTGGTCGTCAGTACTTCATTCAGTGTCGACATTGACTCCCTCCACAACCCCTCCGACCCCTTTGTGACCAACATCAAGAAAATGCTCAAGTTTGACATCTTCAGCCCACTGTTCCTCACAGTCGGTACAACTGCCCCCATATAGCTTTCAGTCATTTTGTGCTTAATAAATGAAGCTATCGATTTTATTGATTAGACTGACATAAACCACACTGCCAATGGTTTGCGCTCTACTCATTTGACAAACACATGGGCCCTGTCCAGAACCAACCTCTAGTTCCTAAATGCTGGACACTTGGAGATCTGAGTGGACTGGATACAGAAGTGTCTAGGGATAGAGCCTAGGAGTTGTTTCTGGACAGGGCTGTGCATTGAATAGGATTGGAGTCACGTATCATGGTATTTCCTGTTCCTGTTTGTAACCGTGGCATTTCCTGTCCGTCCAGCATTCTTCCCCTTCATGGGTCCTGTTATGGCAAACATGGAGGTATCCCTATTCCCTGCCTCGGTCACAGATTTCTTCTACGCTGTCTTTCAGAAGATCAAGTCCAATCGCGTGGCTAGCACCAGGAAGGTATGTAAATATAACTGATCAAATATACGATCTTCAGCCAGTATTGTGTAATACAATTGTAGAGATTTGGTAGCATCTGGTAGTTCTCATGTGATTTTGATCTGACGTAAGCCTGCTTCCAGAGTCGGGTAGATTTCCTGCAGCTGATGATAGACTCGCAGAAAGACAGCAACTCAAAGGGAGAGGAGCAGAGTAAAGGTGCCTGCCTTAAACACACACACACACACACACACACACACACACACACACACACACACACACACACATACACACTGTATACTAGCATCTAACACACACACACACAGTACCTGCCTCAAACACCTATACCTACAAACACACCGTGGAAATACTCTACTTCGTCCCTTTCTCACACCTACCACCCCATTTCTCCCATCATCATCGGATTGAGTGACCATGAGATCTTATCCCAGGCAATGATGTTCATCTTTGCTGGCTATGAGACCACCAGTAGCTCTCTGTCCTTCCTGGCCTACAATCTGGCAACCAACCCTCACATCATGACCAAGCTGCAGGAGGAGATAGACACTGTGTTTCCCAACAAGGTAACCCCTCTGCAGACTCCTATATAGTACTATTCATGTGGAACAGGAAATATGATAGTGACAGTGTTTTAGAGGGTACTGATGAGTGTGTAACCCCTGACTTCTACAGATGGTTAGATAGGTGACAGTATTTTGCAGTGTGCTAATGTGTCTGTAGCATCCCTGTGCAGACTTCTGCCCAGTATTATTCATTTGAAACAGGAAGTAGATAGGTGTTGTTGGAATCTTCAGAATAGTTAAAAGGCCAGTACCTGAGGACCTGAGGGATCTACAGGGTATATACCTTAAAAGCATGTCTGACATGCAGTGGTGTGCGTGACCATAGAGTGATTTCTAAACTAATACAATTATCTTAAAATAAATTATAAAACTAACAGGTAATCAGTGCAGAGACTTGTGTGATATGTGCTCTCCATCTGACACGTGCTGCTGCATTTTGTATCATTTGCCAAGAGCTTTCTTTGGTCGACCAGACAGGAGAGTGTTACAGTAATCAAGGCTGCTAGTAATACAAGCATGCATTCGTCTCTCAGTGTCAGCCTGGGAGAGGAAAGGTTGCACCTTTACAGCTGTGTTCTGTAAAGGTCCATGTAATATTCAAGCTTTCTAAAAGCTTCCTAACGGTTGTAATGACTATCTTTAATCGGTAGCGATCAGGGAACAAGATCCCTTATAATAAATCCCTTATGAATAAATATTTCATTTACGAACGCTGTTTTGGTTCGGAAAACACGCTTTTTAAAATGCAGTGTCCTACCTGACATTCGGTTTGCATATAAACATGTTGTTAGTGCCAGGGGTGTTCTAGGGGAGTAGACTGACCTTTCTCTGGTGGCTGCCTCTCCCAATCGTGTGCGCATGCAGAAACACAACAGCTAATGTCCAACACTGCAAGTTCATTTCGGGGGGATATATTATTATTAGGGAGGATGTTGTTGTTTGGACAACTTCAGACAGAATTTCTCCACGATGGCAGATTTCCGACAAACTTACTTACTCTTCTTTAAGTGATACAAATATGTTTTAGTCACATTCTTGATATGGGTTTCAAAATTAAGATCTGAGTCAATGGTGACACCTTGTTTTTTTGCCTGGTGCTTAGTGTTACTGTAAGTAGTGTCTTTAAGTGTGCAGACAGTTTCTCTCTTTCGGCTTTTGCTCGAATGACTAGTACCTCTGTCTTATCTTGGTTGAGCTGTATGAAGTTCTGTGACATCCATATTTCACCAGGAAATCAATCAAACTGAAATTGTTGGGTGATACAGAAATGTACAGCTGGGTGTCATCTTCGTAACTGCAGTAATTAATATTGTGCTTCCTGATGACACTGACGAGGAGTACAGGCCCTAAAATTCAACTTTGAGGAACCCCACAGGTGTGGTCACCAATGGGAAACAAAATGGCCAGTTAGGTTGGTCCTACACCAGTTAAGAACTGGACCAGAGAGGCCAACCCACTTCTCAAGTCTATCAATAAGGATATCATGGTCCACAGTATCAAAAGCTGCACTCAGGTCCAGCAGGACAAGGACAAAGAGCATTTTGGCATCAGCATTAATTAATTAATTCTAAGGTCATTAAGAACCTAGTTAATAACTTAACAACATAGTGCTATCTCAGTGCTATGATCGGCACAAAAGCCAGATTGGAACATGTCAAATGGGAATAAGGAGATTATTTAACAGTTTGAACACCTTTTTTTCAAGAATTATTATTTTTTTGCTTAAAAAGGGAAGGTTGGAGATTGGCCTAAAATCACTAAGGACTGAAGAGTCTAAGTTACTTTTCTTCAGGAGGGGTTTCACCATGGTAGTTTTAGGTGCAGATGAACAGACCCCCACTTTGCTGAGCATTTCTGTATGACCACTGCAAAAGAGTTCATAGTGCTTCCGTGTGGTGGAAGGTGGGGTAACAAGTCATCAAACACATCTTCAGGTCTTGCCTGAGTGATCCTCCTCACCTAATATTGGTTCTCTTATCTCAGAAGTATGTTGCAAATTCCTCACATTTGTAGGTGGAGAGCAGATCACCAGGTGTCTTGTGGGCGGGATTTATAAGGCTGTCAATCGTTGAAAAGAGCACTGTTTGAGTTGTTATGATTCATTATCAATTTTGAGAAATGATCCCGTCTGTCTTGGCGTTTTTTTATTGCCTTATTAAAAGCAGAAAGATGCTCTCGAAGAATATCAAGGTGGACCTGCAGTTTTTGTCCGCTCAGACTTTCTGCAAATTCTTTTAAATTTGGCCACAGCCTTTTTCAGTTTGACTGGTGCTACAGAGTCGATAGTTGCCCTTAGTTTGGTGTTGAAGCTGGTTGCTAAATCATTATCACAGGAGGAAGCTGTTGATGGTGTACTATTCATATTCATATTCATCATGAAATTCTCATCTGCTCAGCGACATGGCTAGATAAATAATAGAGTGAAAATATATTTTTCCCCACTTCTAATAGACTGACATGCATTCATGTTTAGCCAGGTTTCAGATAAAAACATTACAGTGCAGCTTTCGCTCTGAGATAAGATCAATAAAGGTTTTGCCAGATAGGGACCTAATATTCAAAAGCACCATGGTAATGTTCTCTGGGCTGTTCGGTGCTGCCCGGCCACAGTTAATGGAATGGATACCAAGTTATTCACATTTGAACCACCTGACAGTTTTCTTGTAGTCTGTCGACTGTGATAGGAAATAATAGACTGTAGCACATTCAGTATTCCAAGCAGTCAATCCACTAAAAGCAGCCCAGTTTAGTGGCATTTTGACTTCTGATTGATCCTTGTGTACATCTATCATTTACATTGTTCAGTGGAATCTAAATGTATTTTCTTCTAACTATCAAGATAACATTATTTAGCGATTTTTTTGTTTATTCATGTATAACAAAAAAGCAAGACACTATTACACATGTACATTGAAAGTAATGGCGTTCTGTATGCGGGTGTCATGAAATTAGGCTATGCAGATTAGAATAAGTATAGTACTGTGTTCATTTCCCCCCCAAAAAACACAAAAAACTAACAGCTCTTCAGATTTGCGACGAAAAAGAGTTAGTTCTGGGCTACGGCTACATGAACGACCAATCACTAGTGCTCATGTGAGTGTAATATCCCTGTGCAGGCTCCTATCCAGTACGAGGCTCTGATGCAGATGGACTATCTAGACAGCGTGATCAACGAGTCTCTCAGGTTGTACCCCATCGACTTGAAAGAGTCGCCAAGAAATCTGTTGAGATATGCGGCATCACCATCCCCAAGGGTATGGTCATCATGATACCCATCTGGACCTTGCACCGTGACCCCGATGTGTGGGAAGACCCAGAGGAGTTCAAACCAGAGAGGTAATGGGCCACATCTTAACCACAACCACAATATCAATCACAACAGCAACGATAAGAGCAGTGTTCCACAAACAACCATAAAACAAACCTAAATGCGACGACCAAACACAAACAGGTTTCTTCAACCATGTATAACCATCATATTACTGTGATTTAATTGATATGTTCTTTAACCCCTCCTCCTCTGAACTCTCCGTGTGTAGGTTCAGTAAGGAGAACAAGGAGAGCATCGACCCATACATCTACATGCCGTTCGGGTTGGGCCCACGGAACTGTATCGGGATGCGATTCGCTCTGGTATTGATGAAACTGGCGATGGTGGAGATTCTACAGAGGTTCAACTTCACCGTCTGCAAAGAGACAGAGGTGAGACAAAATAATGATACAATGATTGTAAATATAATTTTGTACCTATGACTTTGTTGCGTTTCTATATGTAGCAGAGGTGATTTTGGAATCACACTCGGGTGATGAGGTAGCCCTGCCTGAGACATGTAAACTGAAGTGTCGCCCTCAGACCTTGAGGATGTCCTCTTGGCTTAATAGTAGCGTTTGTGTCTTCCACATGGGAGACCCGGGTTTGAACCCCCATACTACAATTCTGTACTTGCGTACTGCATAAGTATGTACTCCCCATTTAATTTCCCAGATTGCATTTTTCAGTACTAGGCGCCAATCATCCTCAGTATAGGCTACCTACTAAATGATGGAAGTGTGAGATTTAAAAAAAAGCTATTTGTATTTCTGCAAAACTCCCTCGAGACTTCATAGGGCCATTTTAATGTATGTCGACCCAAGAGAGGTTGTCCAGGAGTTTGAGTTTATTTGAATTTATAGTGCAATGCTACCCGAACGTAACAGTGACACTGTATTAGGTAACATTCATAGTGTAACGCTGACATCTGTTTTACTCGTTCCTTCATACTTTAACTGTGTCAACTCTCACCAGATCCCCATTGAGATGGACCTACAGAACACTCTGATGCCCATACGGCCCATCAAACTCAAGCTGCTGTTCCGCTGCCAGGAGTCCAACGACAACCAGCTCAAAGCAGACAGCCAGTGATGAGGACCTGCCCTGCTGCAGGTCTCTCAGTTATTATGTTACACATAGATCTAGGATCAGCCCCAACACTGGCTACTTTCAAAAATGGGAAAAAAAAAAAAAAAAGGGCTTCGCTTTTGCCTTAAATTGAAACTAAATTGGCGCTAATAATTGCACTGTGACCCTAAAATGCACTGTGACTTTTATTCTTTTTTTATGTCTTTTATGCGTTTTTATTCAAAAAAAAATGTCATGCTGTTTCCTTTTTATTTATTTTACGTAAAGCACTTTGAATTGCCTCTGTGTATGAAATGTGCTATATAAATAAACTTGCCTTGCCTTGCCTTGCCTCGCCTTGCCTCTGGGCTCTGCTGCTACTGTATGCTGCTCTCTTTGTATCTGTCTAATAGTGGAGGTCCAGGACTAGTTGTACAGAGACAGTTGTTGTCTGTCGTCTGCAGGGCAGGGATTTGCATGTGACTTGTGCATGTTTTGTACTCGTCTGGTAGTGGGTCTCTATCATCACGCTAAAAACGTGTGTATAATCACAAACTAAATCATAACATGAGAATGAACAACATGCCATCAAAACATGACAATAAATAGGTGTTAGATTAGATTCAACTTTATTGTCATTGTGCAGAGTACAAGTACAGAGACAACGAAATGCAGTTAGCGTCTAACCAGAAGTGCAAAAAAGCAGAAAAGTGCAATGTGAACAATATATACAGGTAGAGCAGTATAAGCAATATATGAGCAGTATAAGTAGTGCAGTATAAGCAGTATATGAGCAGTATAAGCAGCATATGAGCAGTATAAGTAGTGCAGTATAAGCAATATATGTATTAACAGTAACATTATAAGCAGAATAAATATAGAATGCAGTATGAACAGTATAAGCAGTATATGAGCTGTATAAGTAGTGCAGTTACCAATGTATTGGGTCTATCTATGGGTATCGTAGTGCAGCAGTAGTCAAAATGTACCTGCATTTTATCGGTTGAAGTGCCATCTCATCTGTCATAAGATTTGACTTGTAAAACTGAAAAGTAGGATACAACTAATAGCCTAAATGTATAAACACAGACCACAACCAAAAAACAACATGGGAAAATCGTTTACGCATCCTCTGCAGCAGGAACAGTGCAGAGAAAAAGTATGTACAGTAAACCCCATAACTGAATACACTTCATACGCTTCAGCGCGACACAGAACGCCTATACTGCAACAAAGTAAAAAGATGAGACAGACACGTGTCTTCAATAACTTGCATGTTTAATCAAAATACAAGCATTCGGCACATCGTTAACTTGTAGGAAAGTTTAATCAGGTTTTATCAATTGTATTATTTTAAATGTGAAATAAATATCATCAGTGCAGAGGCTATAACACACTACAAAAGTCACATTAAATCACGGAAAGTAGGCTAGGCTAATTAACGGAACTATATGAATATACAGCCCGAGCCCAGTCCAGGGTTCTGAAAGCGACAAGTAACAAGTGTGCCCATCAACGGTCTAGATATTAGGCCTATACGTAACATTTAGTCCTCCACTTTATATCACAGGTAGTATAACGTTTAAAATGACTACAAAACAAAAGCAATATAGTCTACAGTGAACGGCGCATTGTCCATTTGTCATACATGTCCAAACAGACCTGCTCACTTGAATAGGAAAGTAGCGCGGCGGTTCGTTGCTTCAGCAAACCTCTCGATGACTTTACTGTTGAAATCCATCTGTCCCTGGATCAATGCATTTTCAATGGAAATCATGTCAAGGCCGTTCAGTCGCTGGTGTCTGTTCTGTTCTGACAGATGTATAATGTCTTTGAATCCAGCCGATGCCCAAATAGTCTCCACCAAAAATCATACATGGGAAACAGAACAGCGCATGTTTCGAGGTGGTAGCGGTTAGCCATCTCTTTTTGTCAAACCATTCCTGTTGGCCCTAAACGTTTTATCTCCAACTTCTCTTCCAAAGGCAATGTACTAAACCGCATGGTCAACAAATAATCTACACGATTCATTGTGAAAACTTTAGCTAGCTAGCATTAGCGATAGACGTACAGTAGATGAACTGAATTGCTTTATGATTATTTCCTGTCATGTCAGACCACGTTAACGACATTAGCGTTTAATAGTTTTTCGCCAACTGTTGCTAGGCAGAATTCATACCCAATATAATTTGCGTGAGGTTTTTCCTGCTTACGCCAAACACGCTCACGTTGTTCCCCTCGCAACGATGGGGCAAGAGTGCTCCGCTGCCCCACAGCAGAAAGACGGGACAGGGAGCTCAGTCCGCACACACTAGTAATTACTAGTAATTAGTAATTACTCCAAAAACAGCACTATACGGATTATGAGTCAAGTTTTATATATTTATACACACCAATTTCACCATTTAATCTATTTTGTATTAAATATAAAATACTTATTATTATTACTAATAAAAAATATGACTAATAATTGTTTCGTATTTGTAATGTACTTTATGAGACTTTATGTTTGTAATGTACTTTATAAAGAAAAAAAACCTGTATATCCCCAAATTTGATTCTATGCAATATGTTTTTTCAAATGTTGTATTTGTCTTGTAGGCTACTTTTGTGTAAGCCGTATATTGTGGGTAAAATGCACTATAAATTCAAATGAACTTAAACTTAAATGTGTATTGCAGTGGAATCTCGAGATCCGCGTGTAAATCGAATCAATTTCCCATTGACATGAATGCAAGATTTACGCGCGCGGATTTGGAGTTAGGATTCCACCCAAAATGCGTTGCTATTGGTATCATTATGACGTTGATATGTACACAGAATTGAGAATGTTCTGCAATAATACACAAAGTTCTTGAACTTTTAGTTCAGTGGCATAACGAGCTAAGACGCAACCTGAACCTGTGCAATCAGTATTACCAGAGTGAGATATAAAGAGATTATAACCGGAAGATTCGGCGCTTATACACAGCCTACTGACTGAGGTAGGCTAATGTAGGCCAGAGATGTAGTATAGTTGACATATAGTATAGTTTTATAACACTTGTATTTGTAAATACTTGAGACGGCATAGGCCGACTACCTTTACAGCATTTGGACAAGGGACGCGTAAAAATGTCACTGAGAGATATCTGTCACTAGGAGATGATATTCCCATTAAGTCGAATTCAGCGTTGGATATTTCTATATGCCTAAAAACTCACATCTTTAGAAAGGCCTTCCTTTAGGTCCTGTCCTCTTGTTGTTGTTAGTGTTTTGTTTGTGTTTTTGTTCGTGTGTCTATTGCACTCAACTGCACAGGTTTTGAAATTGTCAGCTACAAATGAAAAACACATTCCAAATAAAATATATTTTTTATTATTATTATGAGAGACCTAAATGACCTAACCCAGACCTAACCCATGAATTGAATTAGGGCTATTTTAATTTTGCCGAGGTCTTCTGCTTATTAGCCTATAGGCTCCTACCTGTACCAGGCCGATTCCAGTTAATAAAATGTGCCTGGCTACACCTCAGCCTATGATTCTCACGGGGCGTTAGATTGTCTCTGATAGAATCCTACGGTTCAGCTCAACGACGATTTTCATCTTCTGAGCACCTGTTAACTCTCTGAGCTAGCAAGCTAACCTGTGAGCTCTCAATTCTTTGTTATTGTTGGACCCCAGCTCGACGATAATTCCTCAGGTTATTATTAGAACTTGCAAGGTCACATGTGTAGGCTACAGCTAGCACTTGGGACGGACGGCTAACTAAGTTACTTGTTGTTTCCGGACAGCTGAGAACCTTGGCGAGCTTTGACAAGGTAATATTGAGAAATATTAGCACCCTGTTTGCAGGAGGGTTGGTCAGCTTGTGTTTGTAGCCCTAGGACTACTGAGCACTTTCTAGTAATTAATAATTTACTAGCTAGTTACCTCGTATAATGAATTGGAACATACCAGTTCTCTCTGGTGTGGGACTAGCACCATATCTAACTATGCGGGTACCAGTTCCCTGTGGTAGCACGTGGGTGTAGCAATGCTGAGGTGTGCTGATATTGTACCTGTTTGTTGCATCGTGCACTGTATCTAAACTAACCCCACAACTAAGTCAACTAATAAACATGGGCTACGCATAACTTAAACATGCCTGTGTGTGTGTGTGTATGTGTGTGTGTGTGTGTGTGTGTGTGTGTGTGTGTGTGCGTGCGTGTTTGTGCGTGCTTGCGTACATGTGTTTTTTAGGGGATGCAGAGAAAGTCTTCCAGCTGTTCCAATGAGAACATCCATCCATCCATCCATACATAGACCTATGCATTTAATTCTGGTTTGTTTATAACTAAGAGGAAGACACATTTATCATCAAAAACCACTAGTTATCATCAAAAAGGATGGTCACAGTTTGCTAAAAAAGAGTACCTAAAAAGCCTGCAGAGGTCTCGTAAAAGGTATTGTGGACAGATAAGATGAATATTATCATGGACTAGAGTGACAAAAGTTTGGAGAAAAAAGGATCTGCCCAAGATTTACAGCATACCACCTCATCTGTGAAACATGGTGCAGGGGGTGTTAGGTGTGGGCATGTATAGTTGCCATTAGAACTTGCTAACTTGTCTTAATTGATGATTGTACCTACTGACGGCAGCAGCAGAATGTATTCTGAAGTGCACAGAAACATCTTGTCTGCTTGAGTGCAAGCAAATGCCTCCAAATGCATTGGATGGAGCCACACCATACAATAAAACAATGACCCAAAACACTGCCATAGCAACTAGTGGAAAGATCTTGATTGGCCAAGTCAATCTTCAGATTAAAATTCAATTGAACATGCATTACATTTCCCTAATGATAAGAATTTAGGCAAAAAGACCTCAAAACAAACAACAACTAAAGATGGCTGCAGTACAGGCCTAGCAGAGCATCACCAAAGAAGATGCCCAGCGTCTGGTGAGGTTAGTGGGTTGCAGACTTCAGGCAGTTATTGTCCACTAAATACTAGTGGATTGTCCACTAAATACTAAACATGACTGCTTCATTTGGACATTTGATAAGTCTGTCCCATTACTTTTGGGTACACTGAAATAGGGGGATTATGCATAAAAAGTGGGGTAATTTCTAAATGGTGAAACCAATGTGTATACAAATACCATCAAATAAAAGCTGAGAATCTCTACTTTAACCTTGTAGTAATTGTTTAATTTCAAATCCAAACGTTTGATAAAGTTCTTCATAACCAACATCAGGGAGATGTGACCAGAGAGTGGATCCTGGCTATAAGGGCACACACTTGCCAACACACATTCTGGTGTGACATGTGCGATGTCTTATTGATCTATGTTGCTTTGGCTGTCTCCATGTGTGGATCATTGTAATCAGGGGTGGGGCTGGCCTTTTAAACACCTGTGCTTTGTTTCATTCAGGGAAAACAAAGAGATTTTTAACATTTCTTTTAAAGAGACAACACACATTTTCTGCCATGCCTCTGTCAATTGATTTGGCTTTAATCAATGGTTTCTTCTTGATGTTGTGTACATGTTTTTATGCCTATGTCACCTTTCAGAGGAAATCAAGGAACCTATCCAGATCTGATGTCGTATTAGATGAGTCAAACCCTGTCAGAACATAGTTTGCTTTTGCTAGATTCTTTTCTTTTCTTTTGTCTAGTATTGGTATACATGGTTGAAATGATGCACTCATGTTTAGTATTTGGTCGACAATACTTTGTATGCAATAACCGTCTGGGACCCATTGACCCCACCAGGTGCTGGGTATCTTCTCTGGTGATATTCTGCCAGGCCAGCCATCTTTTTGCCAGGTCTTTTTGCCCAAAATCTTACCATCAGAAAATGAAATGCATGTTCAATAGGATTTAAATCCAAACATTGACATGGCCAGTCAAGAACTTTCCACTTTTTCGCCCTGAAAATCTCCCTAGCTCCAATGGCAGTATGTTTTGGGTCATTGTCTTACTGTATGATGAAGCGCCATCCAATGAATTTGGAAGCATTGCTTTTACTCGACCAGACAAGATATTTCTGTACACTTCAGAATACATTCTGCTGCTGCTGTCAGCAGTAACATCATCAATTATGATAAGTTAGCAAGTTCTAGTGGCAGCTATACATGCCCAAACCATAGCATCCCCTCCACCATGTTTCACAGATGAGATGGTATGCTGTAAACCTTGGGCAGATCCTTTTTTCTCCAAACTTTCCTCTTGCAAAGCCTCTGCAGGCTTTTTAGGTACTTCTTAGCAAACTGTAACCTGACTATCCTTTTTAAGAATAACTAGTGGTTTGCATCTTGCAGTGAAGCCTCAGCCATTTGCGATTGCTGAGCTCATCAGTGCTTGATTTTGGCAAGTCTAAGGTTTTGACTATGTTTCAGATTTTTCAGCTTTCACCATTTGTCAATTCCTTTGCTATTGTAATGTATCTAACACCTTGTCCTTTGTTGGGAATGATATTTAAGGAGAGGGACAGCGAGTGTGTGTATGTGTGTGTCAACTCGTCCCTCAAAGGGAACTGACCGGCGATATCTCCACCTGGAACGGATCGAGTGTCAGGGGCTGGGACCAGCCTAAAACACCAACGAGAGGAGAGCCAAGTCTAAACCGCGGCTCCTCCCCAACCAAATAGCCAATCATAATCATTCTGTATACTGTAAAATGTTTTGTTTGACATATTGAATGTATCCATTTTTGGAAGGTTGGTTACAGATTAACAGCTTGCTGACTGTGATTTTCTTCGCCAAAAGTGGTCCTTGTACAAGTCTAGAATTTTGACATATAAATAAATAGCTAAAATTAAGAAGTAGTTTGTCTTCTCTTCAAATAAAGAACACGTTTTCCCACAAAACGCAACAAAGTCATAGGTACAAAATTATATTTACAATCATTGTATCATTATTTTGTCTCACCTCTGTCTCTTTGCAGACGGTGAAGTTGAACCTCTGTAGAATCTCCACCATCGCCAGTTTCATCAATACCAGAGTGAATCGCATCCCGATACAGTTCCGTGGGCCCAACCCGAACGGCATGTAGGTGTATGGGTCGATGCTCTCCTTGTTCTCCTTACTGAACCTACACACGGAGAGTTCAGAGGAGGAGGGGTTAAAGAACATATCAATTAAATCACAGTAATATGATGGTTATACATGGTTGAAGAAACCTGTTTGTGTTTGGTCGTCGCATTTAGGTTTGTTTTATGGTTGTTTGTGGAACACTGCTCTTATCGTTGCTGTTGTGATTGATATTGTGGTTGTGGTTAAGATGTGGCCCATTACCTCTCTGGTTTGAACTCCTCTGGGTCTTCCCACACATCGGGGTCACGGTGCAAGGTCCAGATGGGTATCATGATGACCATACCCTTGGGGATGGTGATGCCGCATATCTCAACAGATTTCTTGGCGACTCTTTCAAGTCGATGGGGTACAACCTGAGAGACTCGTTGATCACGCTGTCTAGATAGTCCATCTGCATCAGAGCCTCGTACTGGATAGGAGCCTGCACAGGGATATTACACTCACATGAGCACTAGTGATTGGTCGTTCATGTAGCCGTAGCCCAGAACTAACTCTTTTTCGTCGCAAATCTGAAGAGCTGTTAGTTTTTTGTGTTTTTTGGGGGGGAAATGAACACAGTACTATACTTATTCTAATCTGCATAGCCTAATTTCATGACACCCGCATACAGAACGCCATTACTTTCAATGTACGTGTGTAATAGTGTCTTGCTTTTTTGTTATACATGAATAAACAAAAAAATCGCTAAAAAATGTTATCTTGATAGTTAGAAGAAAATACATTTAGATTCCACTGAACAATGTAAATGATAGATGTACACAAGGATCAATCAGAAGTCAAAATGCCACTAAACTGGGCTGCTTTTAGTGGATTGACTGCTTGGAATACTGAATGTGCTACAGTCTATTATTTCCTATCACAGTCGACAGACTACAAGAAAACTGTCAGGTGGTTCAAATGTGAATAACTTGGTATCCATTCCATTAACTGTGGCCGGGCAGCACCGAACAGCCCAGAGAACATTACCATGGTGCTTTTGAATATTAGGTCCCTATCTGGCAAAACCTTTATTGATCTTATCTCAGAGCGAAAGCTGCACTGTAATGTTTTTATCTGAAACCTGGCTAAACATGAATGCATGTCAGTCTATTAGAAGTGGGGAAAAAATATATTTTCACTCTATTATTTATCTAGCCATGTCGCTGAGCAGATGAGAATTTCATGATGAATATGAATATGAATAGTACACCATCAACAGCTTCCTCCTGTGATAATGATTTAGCAACCAGCTTCAACACCAAACTAAGGGCAACTATCGACTCTGTAGCACCAGTCAAACTGAAAAAGGCTGTGGCCAAATTTAAAAGAATTTGCAGAAAGTCTGAGCGGACAAAAACTGCAGGTCCACCTTGATATTCTTCGAGAGCATCTTTCTGCTTTTAATAAGGCAATAAATAAACGCCAAGACAGACGGGATCATTTCTCAAAATTGATAATGAATCATAACAACTCAAACAGTGCTCTTTTCAACGATTGACAGCCTTATAAATCCCGCCCACAAGACACCTGGTGATCTGCTCTCCACCTACAAATGTGAGGAATTTGCAACATACTTCTGAGATAAGAGAACCAATATTAGGTGAGGAGGATCACTCAGGCAAGACCTGAAGATGTGTTTGATGACTTGTTACCCCACCTTCCACCACATGGAAGCACTATGAACTCTTTTGCAGTGGTCATACAGAAATGCTCAGCAAAGTGGGGGTCTGTTCATCTGCACCTAAAACTACCATGGTGAAACCCCTCCTGAAGAAAAGTAACTTAGACTCTTCAGTCCTTAGCGATTTTAGGCCAATCTCCAACCTTCCCTTTTTAAGCAAAAAAATAATAATTCTTGAAAAAAAGGTGTTCAAACTGTTAAATAATCTCCTTCTTCCCAACTGTACCTTTGACATGTTCCAATCTGGCTTTTGTGCCGATCATAGCACTGAGATAGCACTATGTTGTTAAGTTATTAACTAGGTTCTTAATGACCTTAGAATTAATTAATTAATGCTGATGCCAAAATGCTCTTTGTCCTTGTCCTGGTCAAACTGTCTGCACACTTAAAGACACTACTTACAGTAACACTAAGCACCAGGCAAAAAAACAAGGTGTTACCATTGACTCAGATCTTAATTTTGAAACCCATATCAAGAATGTGACTAAAACATATTTGTATCACTTAAAAAAGAGTAAGTAAGTTTGCCGGAAATCTGCCATCGTGGAGAAATTCTGTCTGAAGTTGTCCAAACAACAACATCCTCCCTAATAATAATATATCCCCCCGAAATGAACTTGCACTGTTGGACATTAGCTGTTGTGTTTCTGCATGCACACACAATTGGGAGAGGCAGCCACCAGAGAAAGGTCAGTCTACTCCCCTAGAACACCCCTGGCACTCACAACATGTTTATATGCAAACCGAATGTCAGGTAGGACACTGCATTTTAAAAAGCGTGTTTTCCGAACCAAAACAGCGTTCATAAATGAAATATTTATTCATAAGGGATTTATTATAAGGGATCTTGTTCCCTGATCGCTACCGATTAAAGATAGTCATTACAACCGTTAGGAAGCTTTTAGAAAGCTTGAATATTACATGGACCTTTACAGAACACAGCTGTAAAGGTGCAACCTTTCCTCTCCCAGGCTGACACTGAGAGACGAATGCATGCTTGTATCACTAGCAGCCTTGATTACTGTAACACTCTCCTGTCTGGTCGACCAAAGAAAGCTCTTGGCAAATGATACAAAATGCAGCAGCACGAGTCAGATGGAGAGCACATATCACACAAGTCTCTGCACTGATTACCTGTTAGTTTTATAATTTATTTTAAGATAATTGTATTAGTTTAGAAATCACTCTATGGTCATGCACACCACTGCATGTCAGACATGCTTTTAAGGTATATACCCTGTAGATCCCTCAGGTCCTCAGGTACTGGCCTTTTAACTATTCTGAAGATTCCAACAACACCTACTTCCTGTTTCAAATGAATAATACTGGGCAGAAGTCTGCACAGGGATGCTACAGACACATTAGCACACTGCAAAATACTGTCACCTATCTAACCATCTGTAGGAGTCTGCAGTGCACAGGGGTTACACACTCATCAGTACCCTCTAAAACACTGTCACTATCATGTCACTATCACACTGTCACTATCACCTGTTCCACATGAATAGTACTATATAGGAGTCTGCAGAGGGGTTACCTTGTTGGGAAACACAGTGTCTATCTCCTCCTGCAGCTTGGTCATGATGTGAGGGTTGGTTGCCAGATTGTAGGCCAGGAAGGACAGAGAGCTACTGGTGGTCTCATAGCCAGCAAAGATGAACATCATTGCCTGGGACAAGATCTCATGGTCACTCAATCCTATGATGATGGGAGAAATGGGGTGGTAGGTGTGTTTGTAGGTATAGGTGTTTGAGGCAGGTACTGTATGTGTGTGTGTTAGATGCAAGTATACAGTGTGTGTGTGTGTGTGTGTGTATGTGTGTGTGTGTGTGTGTGTGTGTGTGTGTGTGTGTGTGTGTGTTTAAGGCAGGCACCTTTACTCTGCTCCTCTCCCTTTGAGTTGCTGTCTTTCTGCGAGTCTATCATCAGCTGCAGGAAATCTACCCGACTCTGGAAGCAGGCTTACGTCAGATCAAAATCACATGAGAACTACCAGATGCTACCAAATCTCTACAATTGTATTACACAATACTGGCTGAAGATCGTATATTTGATCAGTTATATTTACATACCTTCCTGGTGCTAGCCACGCAATTGGACTTGATCTTCTGAAAGACAGCGTAGAAGAAATCTGTGACCGAGGCAGGGAATAGGGATACCTCCATGTTTGCCATAACAGGACCCATGAAGGGGAAGAATGCTGGACGGACAGGAAATGCCACGGTTACAAACAGGAACAGGAAATACCATGATACGTGACTCCAATCCTATTCAATGCACAGCCCTGTCCAGAAACAACTCCTAGGCTCTATCCCTAGACAGTTCTGTATCCAATCCACTCAGATCTCCAAGTGTCCAGCATTTAGGAACTAGAGGTTGGTTCTGGACAGGGCCCATGTGTTTGTCAAATGAGTAGAGCGCAAACCATTGGCAGTGTGGTTTATGTCAGTCTAATCAATAAAATCGATAGCTTCATTTATTAAGCACAAAATGACTGAAAGCTATATGGGGGCAGTTGTACCGACTGTGAGGAACAGTGGGCTGAAGATGTCAAACTTGAGCATTTTCTTGATGTTGGTCACAAAGGGGTCGGAGGGGTTGTGGAGGGAGTCAATGTCGACACTGAATGAAGTACTGACGACCACATCCATACTGTATGGTCCAAAGAACCTGGAACACAACCACACAATCTCTGACCACCAGAATCACAACCACAAAATTAAAGGGGGAGTTCACTGAAATTACAAATTCACCTTA
Organism: Argentina silus; assembly: GCF_951799395.1. NCBI lineage: Eukaryota > Metazoa > Chordata > Actinopteri > Argentiniformes > Argentinidae > Argentina > Argentina silus. The sequence goes on from NC_139654.1 coordinate 42,117,738, forward strand.
TCGTCTCGGAGATAAATACTCACTCCTTTAGTTCAATGGGCTCATCGTTATCAGCCGTCTTCTTCAGATTGCTGACCAAGTTACCAGAGTGCTGCTTCATGATCCTGAGCATCTGAGTTGGGAAGGATACATGGAAAAATATCATGATTGATACGTGGATTAATATGTGCAAAACATATATTAATATCATGTTTGAAACAGGAATTATTGTAATGTTTATATAGCCTGAGAATATACATCCATACAGGATACATTATGTATATAGTCAAAGAATAAGTGACTCCAAAGATGAACTATTATTCTATACTCTGACCTCTGACCACTGAACTTATCGAAGATAAGATCAAATATACTTTATTGTCCTGGATGAAAATTTGTCTTGGATTAATTCATTAAAGTTGCTGCTTCACACAACAACAAACAACAATGCATACACACTATACACATAGTACAAATCACACACACACTCTCACACACACACACACACACACACACACACACACACACACACACACACACACACACACACACACACACGCGCGCGTCAGAGTTGTTAGTCATTCATTTATTTGTGTTGTATAAAGGAATGAATGAAAGAAGGAGAGGAGAGATGGGACTGTACCTCTTTGATCCGCCCACTGGTGAAGGAGGGAGACAGGACACTGCGGATCCGTCTCCATGCATCATCCTCAGCAATAAACACGGCGTCATACAGAGGCCCGTTGAGATAGATATTCTAGAAAAATAATTATTATTATATACTGCAAGATTAACCTAAGCACAAAATGATTGAGACTGAAAGCTATATGGAGGCAGTTGTACCGACTGTGAGGAACAGTGAGCTGAAGATGTCAAACTTGAGCATTTTCTTGATGTTGGTCACAAAGGTGTCAGAGGGGTTGTGGAGGGAGTCGATGTCGACACTGAATGAAGTGCTGACGACCACATCCATACTGTATGGTCCAAAGAACCTGGAACACAACCACAAAATCTTTGACCACCAGAACCACAACCACAAAATTAAAGGGGGAGTTCACTGAAATTACAAATTCACCATATCTTCTCGGAGAGAAATACTCACTCTTTTAGTTCAATGGGCTCTTCGTTATCGGCCGTCTTCTTCAGATTGCTGACCAAATTACCAGAGTGCTGCTTCATGATCCCGAACATCTGAGTTGGGAAGGATACATGGAAAAATATGATGATTGATACATGGATTAATATGTGCAAAACATGGGTTAATATCATGTTTGAAACAGGAATTATTTTAATGTTTATATAGCCTGAGAATATACATTCATACAGGATACATTATGTATATAGTCAAGGAATAAGTGACTCCAAAGATGAACTATTATTCTAAACTCTGTCATCTGACCACTGAACTTATCTAAGATAAGATTAAATATACTTTGTTGTCCCGGATGGAAATTTGTCTTGGACAATTAAAGTTGCTGCTTCACACAACAACAAACAACAATGAATACACACTATACACATAGTACAAATCACATAAACACACACACACACGTCAGAGTTGTTAGTCATTCATTTATTTGTGTTGTTGGAATGAATAAAAGAAGGAGAGGAGAGATGGGACTGTACCTCTTTGATCCGCCCACTGGTGAAGGAGGGAGACAGGACACTGCGGATCCGTCTCCATGCATCATCCTCAGCGATAAACACGGCGTCATACAGAGGCCCGTTGAGATAGAAATTCTAGAAAAATAACAATGATTATATACTGCAAAATTAACCGAATATTAATAATGCTATAATAACAATGATATTATCTATTTAATGAGCCCTTATGTTTTTTTCCCCATACAACAACTTCAATTTAGCGTATTACCCTCCTGTTAGTGAAAAGGGAGTAGCATTCCTTGATGAGGATGGTTTTGATCATGGCTGTGTCCATGATACACAGGACGGGCTGACGGCCATCATAGATCCTACAGACCAGCAAAAACAAAGATAGTTAGATATACACTCACCCAACACTTTATTAGGAACACTATACTAATACTAGGTAGAGCCTCCCTTTGCTCTCAAAACAGCCTCAATTCTTCGTGACATTGATTCCTTTGAGATTCTGGTCAATGATGACATGATTGCATCACGCAATTCCTGCACATTTTTCAGGTGCACTTTCAAGATGTGAATCTCCCGTTGTGCCACATCCCAAAGATGTTCTATTGGATTCAGATCCGGTGACAAGGAAGGCCACTGAAGAACACTGAACTCATTGTCATGTTCATGAAACCAGTTTAAGACGACTTTTGCTTTGTGACATGGTGCATTATCATGCTGGAAGTAGCCATTAGAAGGTGGGTAAATTGTGGCCATGAAGGGATGCACATGGTCAGCAACAATACTTAAATAGGCTGTGGCATTCAAGCAAATATACCGTAGATAGAGACAGACAGACCCATCACAGATCTTGCACTCTTTGAAAAAGTGCTACCTAGAACCAAAAAGGGTTCTTCTTCCACTGTCCCTTTGAAGAAACCTTTTGGGTTCCATGTAAAACCCTTTCCACAGAAGGTTATACAGTACCGTGCGTAAGTAATGGGACAGTGAAGCATTTTTTCTTCTGTTTGGATTTGAAATAAAAACATAGAGATTTTTATTTTTTATATAATGTACATATTGGTTTATCATTCAGAAATTCCAACACTTTTATGCATAATCCCCCTATTTCAGGCTACACAAAAGTGATAGGACAATTGGCTTGACAAGTGTGTTCGTCAGGTGTGTTCCGTCACATAATTTGTGCAGTCTGCTATTGGTGTCTTGTCAACATGAGGACCAAAGAGATGTTATTGAAAGTCAGGGAAGCCATTATGATGCTGAAATATCAGAAAAAAAATAAACATAGCCAAAACCTTAAACCTACCAAAATCAACAGTTTGGAACTTCATTTAACTTCATTAAAAGGAAAGAAAGCACTGGTGAGCTCAGAAATCGCAAATTACCTAGTCAAGTTTGCTTTATGTCCAATCATGGTTAGAGGTAAAGCTAGCCTAACAATTGTACATGTGCCTGACCAATGTTTGGGTAAGTAATTCAACAGCCTTCTGCCTCCACAGTACCAATGAAGGTCTGCTCTGGCTATGAGTAGTCTGGAGGCATTGGCCCATGTTGTGACATCAATAGTGTGAGTGCACCATGCAGGATTCATTTCACCCACCTTTGTACTACTTTTTCTGGTTAGGCAGGTGTAGTTTCCTTTTCTTGGCTGAAAGGTTGGTGGTGTGGTGTGGTTGGCTGTGGCTGGGAAAAGAAGACTCAGAGTAGAGCAATTAGCAGGATCAGGTTCCATATGCAAGCGCATCATGCAATTAAAGCCATCTTTATCTGTATCATACAATAGTGGAGCAGGGGTGGTATATAGAGTTGGTCTTGCCTTTGAGCAAACAATGCAATCGGTCATATTCATGCTTCTGGCAGTAAACCGGACCCAAGTCAACCAAGTGTTTGAGTCGCTATAACCAGTTTCTATGGCTAGAGTTTCTTTTACTGTCAAATTTGTGAGATATTCGATCCTAGGGTCTACCTTGCCAGGGAGTTCTGGGCTAGGGATATTCTGTGCATTCTGCGAGTTATTAGTCATTGGGGACTGAAACTTTTTTGTTACTGTGATCATGAACTGACCCAAGGGGTCAGTACCAGATTCATATGCTCCCAACACATAAATATCAGTATCTGTGGTTAGGGGTCTTTTTAAAGTGATTATCAATGGGTTGCATGCACCGTTCTTACAATCATCTGGAGAGGATTCTTTAAAGATGGTCAGTCTATTTCCGAGGGGGTCTTTCCCTTCGGATGATTTGATTGGTTTATAGCCCCAATTTCCAATGCCTGAGTTGGCTATTACATAGGACCAAGAGGAACACCACCTATCATTAGTGTATCCGGTGTTCCCATAGTATTCACACACATATTTCTCAGACCATTTATAACTTTGTTCATCTGATCCACACATGATTACTGAGCACAGGTCAAAACGTGCCACTCCATCTTGACCTTCTACAAACTGTAGGTTAAGTGGAGTGATACTGCTTCTCATTGATCTTTTGGGTCTAAGATTAGTAGTGTTAGATGTTTCTTTTAGCTGTTCAGTTTGCTGACACAGCAAGGGAATGGCAATTAGAATGTACAGTACAACTAGACAGCTCAATGCTGTCCCTGATCCATGTCTACTGAGCTCTGAGGCAGGCATTTTCCTGCTGCTGTCTCCAGTTGAGCCAAATCAGTTCTAACTTCTCTTAATGTGCGGGAAGGTGGTAAGGCAGGCACACAATGTGTCAGGTGATGCCAAATTGCTCCTGTTTTACCTTTTATTTGGACAGCATGAGTTGTACACTCTACAACCTCATAGGGTCCAGTCCACCTGGGATCCGGCCACTTTCTTTTGTGGACCTTCACTTGTACCCAATCCCCTACCTTTACCACAGGAGTCTCTGGGGTGGTTGTCTCAGGCTTGGGCTCTGGCTCAGCCTCCACTTCCCGCACCTGTTTAGACAAAACTCGAGTCAGGTTAGTTAGTGCAGTCATGTATTCATCACAGTGAATTTGCCATATGTCTAAGGACGGGATGTGGTCCCCATCTCTTGGAGGGCCAGGCATTTGGCGGCCAGTCAACAACTCATGTGGTGATAGGTGTGTTTTGCTACTGGGCGAGTTTCTCATAGACATTAGAGCCAGTGGGAGTGCATCTAACCACTTTATGTTAGTGCCGTGGCACACCTTGGCAATCTTTATCTTAAGGGTTTGATTAGCTCTTTCTACCAATCCTTGTGAAGCAGGATGATAAACTGCCCCAAACTTGTGTGTTATGCCTAGGGCTCTCTCTACCTCTTCTAGGTGTTTGTTTTTAAAGTGTGAGCCATTGTCTGATCTGATCACTCTGGGAACTCCATATCTGGGAATCAGTTCATTCTTCAGCCACTTTGTGACTGAGCTGGCGGTTTCCTTTTTGCATGGGATAGCTTCCACCCACCTTGTGAACCTATCCACCATTACCAGTAGGTACCTGTAGCCTCTGACGCAGTTTTCTGCGCCCATGTCCGTATAGTCAATAGTGATGTCTTTGAATGGTGCATCAGGAACTGGGAATTTTCCCATGGGGCACTTGTAGACCATTTTTGGGTTGTGGCTGTTGCATGTGTCACATTCTGTCACATAGTTTTCCACTATGCTAGTCATGTAGGGATGCCACCAGAGAAGTTCGATATTCTGTTGGGTGATTTTTCTGCTCACATGGGTGGGGCCATGAGCTTGCTTCAGTAGGAGTTGACAAAGCTTAGCTGGAGCTACTATTCTTCCATCATGGCATCTCCAGAGTCCATACCCTCCAAAAGCGTCTGCTTCCTTTTGCATGTATCGGATGTCCTTTTCAGTTAGTTTTGGAAGAGGGTCTTCTGTGTTTGTCATCATCATCATCTGGCCCGTGTATCCTCCTGCTGCTTTGGCTGCTGTGTCAGCGGCATCATTTCCTTGGGCCACTTCGGTGGTGTTTTTCTGGTGTCCTTTGCATTTCATTACTGCAATTTCTTTGGGTAGTAACACAGCTTCAACTAGTTCTTCCAATTTCTGTCTGTGTCTTACTGGAGTGTTTGCTGTAGTCAGGAAATTTCTTCTCACCCATTGTGGTCCATCCACATGAACTGCCCCATGTCCGTAGGCAGAGTCAGTATAGATGTTCACTTTTTTTCCTTCGCTGAGTTGGAGTGCCTTGGTGAGAGCGATGATTTCTGCCAATTGGACAGATGCTGGCTGAGGTATTTTTCCTGAGTCAAGTGTTTTGTGGCTGATAGTGTACCCTTCTCCTTTTTGTTCCACTACTGCATATGAGGCAACATTTCCATGTTCTCCTTTGTAGCAGCAGCCATCTGTGTAGATTGTTAGGTCTGGATTTTTCAGAGGTTCTGAGTATAGATCTGGTCTGAGTTTGATGTCTTTGGCAGCTTTTTCGGCACAGTCATGAGGCATGTGAGTTTCAGTTGTCATTCCTGACGCCATGTTGACTCCTTCTGTAACAAAGGTAATGTGTGGCTGGGTGAGTGTGTTTGAGATTTTCACTTTCCTTGTTTGTGAAAAGATAAATGCTCTTGAGGACATAAATGCCACCACTCCATGAATTGTGTTGACTTTTAGTGGATGGCACATCACAATGTGGCTTGTTTTGTCCACTGCCTTAGTCAGGGCCGCCAGGTATCGTGAGCATCCGGCTTGACCTGTTTCAATGTTGTCAAGTTTTGAACTGTGGTACATTAGTACTCTTCTTTCTCCCTCCTTTTTCTGAAAAAGGACACCATTTACTATCCCTCCTTTTTCAGAAACATCCAGGTAGAAAGGCAACGTGTAGTCAGGGGAAGCCAGGGCGGTAGCCTGAGCAAGAGCCTGTTTGGTAGCCGTAAAGGCATCTTCAGCGTCTTTTGTCCACGTGAGAGGTGCAGTGAGGTTTCTGTTTCCAGCCTCAGACACAATGTCACGTAGCGGTTGAGTTAAGTTGACGTATCCTGGCACATGTGTTCTGCTGTAGCCAGCAAGCCCCAAAAAGGCTAGCATGTGTTGCACAGTGTTCGGTTTGCCATGGCTGAGAATGGAACTGCGCTGTGTTGAGGTGAGAGTACACCCTTCAGGTGAGATGAGCCTGCCCAGGAAGGTAACATGTCTTCTGCAGATTTGGACTTTCTCTTGTTTGATCTTATAGCCTGTCTCAGAGAGGACCATGAGGAGGTCATAGGTGGCCTGGAGGCAAGAAGAGACTTCAGGTGCAGCCAAAAGGAGGTCATCAACGTACTGTATGAGTACAACACCTGGTGGTAACGTGAGTTGTGTCAGTGTGTTTTTCAGAGATGCATTGAATAGACCAGGGCTGTCTCTGTAGCCTTGCGGGATGCGGGTGTATGTGTACTGTTGTCCCTTGTAGGTGAAAGCAAAAATGGGCTGAGAGTTTTGATGGAGTGGTAGGCAGAAGAAAGCATTCGCCAAGTCAATGACAGTAAAGTATTGGTGTGTGGGGCTTAGGTTTTGTAGAGCCAGGTAAGGGTCTGGAACAGGCTTCTCTGCAGCAACAGTAGCATCATTGACAGCTCTGAAGTCCTGTACCATTCTCCAACCCTTGCCCTGTGCTTTGGGCACTGGTAAGATAGGTGTGTTCCACTGGGAGTAGCAGGGTATCAGGACTCCTGCTTCTAGAAGGCCAGTCACTGTCTCTTCAATCCCAGCTTCCTGGTCTGGTTTCAGTCTGTACTGGGGTCTCCACACAGGCGCTTGATCAGGCTGGATTTGGATAACGAGCGGCTCATCATGTACCAGACCAACATCATAGGGGCCCGTTGTCCACAGTTCAAGGGGAATGTGGGCTAACATAGCGGCTGCGTCTGGATGATCAGTTTTTTCTCTGCCATGGAATCTGGGGAGTTCTTGCATTTCTAAGACACCGTCTTCTGTGGTATGCTTCTTTATTTTCCACATGTTTGCGTTGGGAGCATGAAGTAGAATGGGTGAGTCTGTAGGTTCCCAGTTAAGGGTCAGGGCAGTCTTTATCATGGGTCCCAATGACCGAGCTTCATGGCCAATTCCAACAGCGAGGGTGATGTGTGGCTCCGCATCTTTTTGTAAAGCATACCATGAGTCCTGTGAAGGTGTGAGTAGGCAGTGGGCAGCCACACCCTCTTTCCCGATGTAGATGTCTTTGGCTGTGATCTGTTCTCTCTTGCCCTCTTGTTCCTCTTCCCATGCCTCTTCATACACTTCATCAGGGTTGATAATGTAATTGTAGGTGCAGTGTAGTGGGTCTGTCGGTTCCCTGATAGGAAACTGCGTCTGGATCCAGGGTTTCCATTCCATGTAAGCAAACTGAATAGAAGGAGTTGCTTCTTTTTCTGAAATGAGTCTTGTCCAGAATACCTTGGTGAGAGTCTCATCAGGGGTGTTGGCAGGGGCCATATACAGGATCCTGCATGGCGAGATAATAGGTGTGCTGGGGGCAGAACAGAGACGGAGGCCTGCTGTATTGCAATAGATGGTGATGCCCAGTTTGGTGAGAAGGTCTCTGCCCAGTAGATTGATGGGGCACTGTGGGGCGTAGAGAAACTCATGTACTAGTGTCTGTGTCCCAATTTTGATAGCCAAGGGTTTTGTGTAATGTTGGGTTTGAGGCTTTCCCGTATATCCAACAATGGTGAGTCGTTTTTCAGACAGTGGTAGTGGAGTGTTTATGCTGGATATTGCTGCTCCTGTGTCTGCCATTAGTCGATAAGTCTCACCATTTATACAGCAGGTTACCATTGGCTCTTCTATGGGTGATGTTACTGAACCTGCTGTGGACATAGGGCCTCTTCAGAAGGGTCCTCCAGAGTGGGATTGGTCATATTCCCATGCATTCTGGGGCATCTGGTTTTGGTACGGAGTGTAGCCTCTTCCCCTTCCTCCAGAGAAGGCTTGGTCTTGGTCCCATGCATTCTGGGGCATCTGGTTATGGTACTGTGTGTAGCCTCTTCCCCTTCCTCCAGAGAAGGCTTGGTCTTGGTCCCATGCATTCTGGGGAATCTGGTTTTCATACTGAGTGTAGCCTCTTCCCCTTCCTCTCCATGCTCCTCTTCTATTCTGGTATTCTCCTGTTGATTGGTAATCCGGAGTGGGCTCTTGATAGGGACAATAACGTAGCCAATGGCCCACTTCTCCGCAGCCATGGCATGGTCTGGCCCTATTGCTTCCACGTCCGCGATAACCTCGGTAGTTTGTAGTGGGAGGCAGGTCAGGGTTGACTGGGGGAGTTGTTGCTGAGAGCGTTTGGTGATCAGGTAGAGGAGCGGTAGGCAAGGGTGGGGTGGCAAGCTGCTGGCTGGCTAGAACCGATTCCACAGCTTTCTGGATTTCTGTCTTGAAATCTACCTGAGCTGCTATCATCTGTTTGATCTTGGGCTTATTTTTATTAGCTTCATTGTCTTTCTCAGCTAACTGGTGTTTCAGGAGTCTTTTAGTCATTGCTTTGAATTCCTCCTCTTCTTTTTCCTTCTTGGTCAGGTAGCGCTTATGCCAATGGACAATGTTCCCTCTCCAGTCTTGGTCAGACATGTTTCCTAACCCCACAACGTCTGAAAGTTGGTCTTGTATGGATTGGGGTAGTCCCTTGATACACTGAACTCTCCAGAGAACCTTGGAGGTGTTGTTGCCGTCATGTCTTGAACCAATCTGGTCTTCCCAGCAAGTCGCTGCTCTCTTTAGGTATTCACATATGTTCTCCCCGTCTTCCAGTTGTATGTCTTGTAAGGCGGTGGGGTCCCTGTTTGTGGGATACAGCATACGTAAGGCCTCCCAGAGATCGTTCCTTACTTGGTTGAATGGTGTCTCGTGAGGCACACGAGACCGAATCAATGCTTGTTTCATAATTCGTTCAGATGTTCTCATGCCCTCAGTTCTTGCTAGGAGGGCTCTGATGTCTCCCACACAGAGGGCCTCACCAGCAGTAAGACTCTCTACCATGGAGATCCAAGGATCAGCCCCAGATGTCATAGGTGGCAACTTGGCTATTAGTGCGTCCATGTCTCTATGTCCAAAAGGGACGTAGGTCATCTGTCCTCCCTGTGTAATTCTCAGTGGGTAATTACCAAGCAGTGGCTGTGTCTCGGGTCCACCCTGGGAGCAGAAGTTGTATGGCTGTCTGTGTCTTGTGGGCATCAGCGTACCGGTGATAGTACCAACAATATCTGCTTGTATGGGGGTGTCTTGTTGCTGAATCCATCCATCTGGATCTTGTCCTTCTTCCAACTTAAAGCTTGGATATGATCTTCCTTCAAGTCCTTCATCCTCCTCGTCTGACTCATCTTGTGAGTCTCTGCTACTGGAGGACATCGATATCTCTGGTCTAGGAGGGGGGTAATTGCAATCAAGAAGTGGGGGTGGTCTTGTAGTGGACTTTCGTAGGTCGGCTGTTGTCATGCTTGAGCTGGGTGTAGAAATTCTTGAAGCATCTGGGTTTCTGGAAGCAGGGGTAGAGGCCCTTGAGATACTGGCATTGTTGGGGGTAGATGTTCTTGGCCTCTCTGTGGTTGATCTGCCCCTGCCGGTCGCTTCCAAGACAGACCTGGAGAGCTGTTCGATGTTCCTTCCTTGTTGTTCCATGTTTTGGGTGACGAGATGTAGGATCTGGTGTGTTGTGTCACTGAGTCTGTGTAGTCCGTCCATCTCTGGGATGTGGAGCTCCAAGGTTCCATCCATCACTGTTGCCATTGGTGCCTGTATGACTGGTGCTGTAGGAAGTTCTGTCTTTGTCTCTGTGGTGAAAGGGTTCTTGGCTGATGGATATGCCTGAGCTGGAGAAGCACATGTCTCCTCGGTCTGGTAGGGAGGAGGCTCAATAGGCAGGGCAGGGTAGATCCCTGGTCGCTTGGGTGGGGCTGTGGTAGATGAGGAGACCGTGGTAGTGTCTTCCTCCCTGGCTTTCCTCTCCTCGGGTTGTTTTCTCTCCTCCTTCTCCTTTGGAGCTGGTTTCCAAGGGTTGACTTGTGTAAAGACTGAATAGAGAGTTCTAGCAACCAACAAGTTGTCATGTAACCTTTCCACGTTTGTTTTTCGGGGGCCCCATGTCTTCCTTCCGTCTCTTTCCCATTCTTCTTCAGCTTCTTTGTGTTTCCCCATGGCCCCCCTTAGAATCACATTTACGGCTGCATATGATGGCATGGGATCGGTTTCCTTGGGGAGGTGACCTTGGTTTTCCCATCTTGTCCACAACTTCTCAAATCTCTTGGCTGCTTCTTTTTTGTCTTTGCTGAGTATGAATTTGGTCAGTTTATCTAGGACTTGAGCTTTAAACTCTCCTATGTTTAGCAGTCGTTTAGGTTCAGGTGAAGCCATCTCTGTTTATGTTTGTCACCAGTGGTTAAGGTGTGTATATGAAAAGCAAAGGGTGTGTGTGCACGTGTGGGACGTGTGGTACGACGGTTAATTGCTGAATTCTAACACTAAATGGAGCTATTCAGTAATTATCAAACTTAAACACTAGAGGGGGCTAATCAGTAACTGCTGAACATGAACATTAATTGGAGCTAAATCCTTAATTACTGAACTTGAACACTAGTTGGAGCTAATCAATAATTGCTAAACATAAACATTAAATGGAGCTAGTCAATGAAGCTAGCCAATAGTTGCTAAATTTGAAAACGAGATGAAGTCAATCAATAGTTACTAAATTTGAACACTAGATGGAGCCAAACAGTAGTTACTAAATTTGAACACTAGATGGAGCCAAACAATAGTTACTAAATTTGAACACTAGATGGAGCCAAACAATAGTTACTAAATTTGAACACTAGATGGAGCCAAACAATAGTTACTAAATTTGAACAGTAGATGGAGCCAAACAATAGTTACTACATTTGAACACTAGATGGAGCCAATCAGTAGCTTAGCCAATAGATGCTAAATATGAAAACAAGATGGAGCCAAAACAGTAGCTTAGCCAATAGATGCTAAATATGAAAACAAGATGGAGCCAAAACAGTAGCTTAGCCAATAGATGCTAAATATGAAAACGAGATGGAGCCAAAACAGTAGCTTAGCCAATAGATGCTAAATATGAAAACAAGATGGAGCCAAAACAGTAGCTTAGCCAATAGATGCTAAATATGAAAACGAGATGGAGCCAAAACAGTAGCTTAGCCAATAGATGCTAAATATGAAAACGAGATGGAGCCAAAACAGTAGCTTCTAAGCTTGAACATTAAATGGATTCAACCACTAGTTGCTCTATTTTAAGGAAGTAACGGGACAAAGAAAACTTTTCAGGGTGGGGCCAGCCTCCCACTTACTGAACCACAACAACAGTAGAGTCAACAACTACTAGAGACAACAACAACAACTCTCGCACAATTTCTATAACAGTTTACACCAATATGTCACTTTCTTTTACTTTCAAACACAATTACTCTCCAAACTCTCTCACCTCCCTCAGCTTCAATGCTTTACCTATTCACACAACCTGGCTATACGCTCTCCACTCATAACAAGATTCTAACACACAACTAAATTTACAGGACTTTAACCTGAGGGATTTTAACCCAAACAAAAGAATTTACGGGCCTCTCACCCGAGGGATTTTAACCCAAATAAAAGAAAACAATTTACGGGCCTCTCACCCGAGGGATTTTAACCCAAATAAAAGAAAACAATTTACAGGCCTTTCACCCGAGGGATTTTAACCCAAATAAAAGAAAACAATTTACAGGCCTTCCACCTGAGGGATTTTAACCCAAATAAAAGAAAACAATTTACAGGCCTTCCACCTGAGGGATTTTAACCCAAATAAAAGAAAACAATTTACAGGCCTTCCACCTGAGGGATTTTAACCCAAATAAAAGAAAACAATTTACAGGCCTTCCACCTGAGGGATTTTAACCCAAATAAAAGAAAACAATTTACAGGCCTTCCACCTGAGGGATTTTAACCCAAATGAAAGAAAACTATTTACAGGCCTTTCACCTGAGGGATTTTAACCCAAATAAAAGAAAACAATTTACAGGCCTTTCACCTGAGGGATTTTAACCCAAATAAAAGAAAACAATTTACCCAAATAAAAGAGAATTTTTGACATATATTGCTTTGATTGTTACATTTTCATTACCGGTTTCATTACGTATACATAGATTTCTAAATTTGGTAGTTGGTTTACTCTTACCTCCTCCACACTCACAGTCTACAGTATTCAAAGTTAACTATGCAGAATTCGGTTTATAACAACAGGTTTCTGCTTACCTTTTTGTTTTTGGCGCCTCTGTGAGTGTTGAGGGGTTACAAGAAAACAACTCCGTCTGGCTTCCGTCTCCCGGACTTCGCCGTCGGTTCAATTCGGTCCAATTTCTTCTCTTCAAATCACGTCGGGACGTCACCAAATTTGTGGGAAAACGTGTTCTTTATTTGAAGAGAAGACAAACTACTTCTTAATTTTAGCTATTTATTTATATGTCAAAATTCTAGACTTGTACAAGGACCACTTTTGGCGAAGAAAATCACAGTCAGCAAGCTGTTAATCTGTAACCAACCTTCCAAAAATGGATACATTCAATATGTCAAACAAAACATTTTACAGTATACAGAATGATTATGATTGGCTATTTGGTTGGGGAGGAGCCGCGGTTTAGACTTGGCTCTCCTCTCGTTGGTGTTTTAGGCTGGTCCCAGCCCCTGACACTCGATCCGTTCCAGGTGGAGATATCGCCGGTCCGTTCCCTTTGAGGGACGAGTTGACCTGTTGAATAAAACATACACCTACTCTGATTTGTCCTTTCCTACCCTAGTATTTTTCCATTACATCATTCTTATGTTATGTGTGTGTTGGAGCATCTATCTTGATGACCTGACCCTTACCTCTTCATGTATTAATCCAAGTACCATGGAACTAATGCTTGATTCATCTCCATCACATTAGTAAATTTAACACACTGCAGTAATATATTTTTATAGCAATAATAAACTGTTTCTTATAATAATGTTTTCCAACACTTCTCAATCAAGAGTTAATGATTATCAAACAAATGTTCCCTGTATCCGATTATTAAAAACATATTAATTCAATTGATTTGGATATGGAATATCAAATACAATTATCAACAACTTCTTAATCAAAAGTTAATGATTATCAAAGATAAATATTTCCTGAATCAGATGATTAAAAACATATTAATTCAATTGATTTGCACATGAAATATCAAATACAATTAGTAACAACTTTTCAATCAAAAGTTAATGATTATCAAAGATAAATATTTCCTGAATCAGATGATTAAAAACATATTAATTCAATTGATTTGCACATGACATATCAAATACAATTATTTTAATCAACTAAAAAAGAACTGAATAGCTTTATTTACTTGTCTGCTATTGAGCATTATAATGCAACTGTTTTCATAAAAATAATTCCTAACAGTTTCTATATGTAGCAGAGGTGATTTTGGAATCACACCGCGTGATGAGGTAGCCCTGCCTGAGACATGTAAACTGAAGTGTCGCCCTCAGACCTTGAGGATGTCCTCTTGGCTTAATAGTAGCGTTTGTGTCTTCCACATGGGAGACCCGGGTTTGAACCCCCATACTACAATTCTGTACTTGCGTACTGCATGAGTATGTACTCCCCATTTAATTTCCAAGATTGCATTTTTCAGTACTAGGCGCCAATCATCCTCAGTATAGGCTACCTACTAAATGATGGAAGTGTGAGATTTAAAAAAAAGCTATTTGTATTTCTGCAAAACTCCCTCGAGATTTCATAGGGCCATTTTAATGTATGTCGACCCAAGAGAGGTTGTCCAGGAGTTTGAGTTTATTTGAATTTATAGTGCAATGCTACCCGAACGTAACAGTGACACTGTATTAGGTAACATTCATAGTGTAACGCTGACATCTGTTTTACTCGTTCCTTCATACTTTAACTGTGTGTCAACTCTCACCAGTCTTATGTCTTTTATGCGTTTTTATTCTAATTTTTCTTTCATGCTCTTTCCTTTTTATCTATTTTACGTAAAGCACTTTGAATTGCCTCTGTGTATGAAATGTGCTATATAAATAAACTTGCCTTGCCTTGCCTCGCCTCGCCTCTGGGCTCTGCTGCTACTGTATGCTGCTCTCTTTGTATCTGTCTATTAGTGGAGGTCCAGGACTCGTTGTACAGAGACAGTTGTTGTCTGTCGTCTGCAGTGCAGGGATTTGCATGTGACTTGTGTATGTTTTGTACTCGTCTGGTAGTGGGTCTCTATCATCACGCTAAAAACGTGTGTATAATCACAAACTAAATCATAACATGAGAATGAACAACATGCCATCAAAACATGACAATAAATAGGTGTTAGATTAGATTCAACTTTATTGTCATTGTGCAGAGTACAAGTACAGAGACAACGAAATGCAGTTAGCGTCTAACCAGAAGTGCAAAAAAGCAGAAAAGTGCAATGTGAACAATATATACAGGTAGAGCAGTATAAGCAATATATGAGCAGTATAAGTAGTGCAGTATAAGCAGTATATGAGCAGTATAAGCAGTATATGAGCAGTATAAGTAGTGCAGTATAAGCAATATATGTATTAACAGTAACATTATAAGCAGAATAAATATAGAATGCAGTATGAACAGTATAAGCAGTATATGAGCTGTATAAGTAGTGCAGTTACCAATGTATTGGGTCTATCTATGGGTATCGTAGTGCAGCAGTAGTCAAAATGTACCTGCATTTTATCGGTTGAAGTGCCATCTCATCTGTCATAAGATTTGACTTGTAAAACTGAAAAGTAGGATACAACTAATAGCCTAAATGTATAAACACAGACCACAACCAAAAAACAACATGGGAAAATCGTTTACGCATCCTCTGCAGCAGGAACAGTGCAGAGAAAAAGTATGTACAGTAAACCCCATAACTGAATACACTTCATACGCTTCAGCGCGACACAGAACGCCTATACTGCAACAAAGTAAAAAGATGAGACAGACACGTGTCTTCAATAACTTGCATGTTTAATCAAAATACAAGCATTCGGCACATCGTTAACTTGTAGGAAAGTTTAATCAGGTTTTATCAATTGTATTATTTTAAATGTGAAATAAATAGCATCAGTGCAGAGGCTATAACACACTACAAAAGTCACATTAAATCACGGAAAGTAGGCTAGGCTAATTAACGGAACTATATGAATATACAGCCCGAGCCCAGTCCAGGGTTCTGAAAGCGACAAGTAACAAGTGTGCCCATCAACTGTCTAGATATTAGGCCTATACGTAACATTTAGTCCTCCACTTTATATCACAGCCAGTATAACGTTTAAAATGACTACAAAACAAAAGCAATATAGTCTACAGTGAACGGCGCATTGTCCATTTGTCATACATGTCCAAACAGACCTGCTCACTTGAATAGGAAAGTAGCGCGGCGGTTCGTTGCTTCAGCAAACCTCTCGATGACTTTACTGTTGAAATCCATCTGTCCCTGAATCAATGCATTTTCAATGGAAAGCATGTCAAGGCCGTTCAGTCGCTGGTGTCTGTTCTGTTCTGACAGATGTATAATGTCTTTGAATCCAGCCGATGCCCAAATAGTCTCCACCAAAAATCATACATGGGAAACAGAACAGCGCATGTTTCGAGGTGGTAGCGGTTAGCCATCTCTTTTTGTCAAACCATTCCTGTTGGCCCTAAACGTTTCATCTCCAACTTCTCTTCCAAAGGCAATGTACTAAACCGCATGGTCAACAAATAATCTACACGATTCATTGTGAAAACTTTAGCTAGCTAGCATTAGCGATAGACGTACAGTAGATGAACTGAATTGCTTTGTGATTATTTCCTGTCATGTCAGACCACGTTAACGACATTAGCGTTTAATAGTTTTTCGCCACCTGTTGCTAGGCAGAATTCATACCCAATATAATTTGCGTGAGGTTTTCCCTGCTTACGCCAATCACGCTCACGTTGTTCCCCTCGCAACGATGAGGCAAGAGTGCTCCGCTGCCCCACAGCAGAAAGACGGGACAGGGAGCTCAGTCCGCACACACTAGTAATTACTAGTAATTAGTAATTACTCCAAAAACAGCACTATACGGATTATGAGTCAAGTTTTATATATTTATACACACCAATTTCACCATTTAATCTATTTTGTATTAAATATAAAATACTTATTATTATTACTAATAAAAAATAGGACTAATAATTGTTTCGTATTTGTAATGTACTTTATGAGACTTTATGTTTGTAATGTACTTTATAAAGAAAAAAAACCTGTATATCCCCAAATTTGATTCTATGCAATATGTTTTTTCAAATGTTGTATTTGTCTTGTAGGCTACTTTTGTGTAAGCCGTATATTGTGGGTAAAATGCACTATAAATTCAAATGAACTTAAACTTAAATGTGTATTGCAGTGGAATCCTAACTCGAGATCCGCGTGTAAATCGAATCAATTTCCCATTGACATGAATGCAAGATTTACGCGCGCGGATTTGGAGTTAGGATTCCACCCAAAATGCGTTGCTATTGGTATCATTATGACGTTGATATGTACACAGAATTGAGAATGTTCTGCAATAATACACAAAGTTCTTGAACTTTTAGTTCAGTGGCATAACGAGCTAAGACGCAACCTGAACCTGTGCAATCAGTATTACCAGAGTGAGATATAAAGAGATTATAACCGGAAGATTCGGCGCTTATACACAGCCTACTGACTGAGGTAGGCTAATGTAGGCCAGAGATGTAGTATAGTTGACATATAGTATAGTTTTATAACACTTGTATTTGTAAATACTTGAGACGGCATAGGCCGACTACCTTTACAGCATTTGGACAAGGGACGCGTAAAAATGTCACTGAGAGATATCTGTCACTAGGAGATGATATTCCCATTAAGTCGAATTCAGCGTTGGATATTTCTATATGCCTAAAAACTCACATCTTTAGAAAGGCCTTCCTTTAGGTCCTGTCCTCTTGTTGTTGTTAGTGTTTTGTTTGTGTTTTTGTTTGTGTGTCTATTGCACTCAACTGCACAGGCTTTGAAATTGTCGGCTACAAATGAAAAACACATTCCAAATCAAATATATTTTTTATTATTATTAGAGACCTAAATGCATGAATTGAATTAGGGCTATTTTAATTTTGCGGAGGTCTTCTGCTTCTTTGCCTATAGGCTCCTACCTGTACCAGGCCGATTCCAGTTAATAAAATGTGCCCATTATATGGCCACTGATATTTGACCTGTTGACCACAATTGTAGGCTATATTTCAAGGCGTGTCAACAAACATAGCCAGCCAACCCACACTGGAAGCTTTTGCTGACTCTAACATAGGCCTCTGACAGGACCAAGTCACTTCGAACCATTGCATCGAACGCTGATAAGAGTTGTTAGCCAGTGAATTACCATGATAGTCATTCCAAACCCATTATGACGCCAGCCGAACGCACATTATAGATAATAACATTTCTTTGCTGCCAATCGGTGTACTGGTATTTGTTGACTGATTCAGAAGGGCAAACTCAAAGATTGTTATCCCTTTCTCCTTTGGGGAATCTTTCTGACATTCCTGTTGCATTATAGTATGGGTGTGTGGAGATTATTTCAATCATTTTTGTTTGTGTTCTATCTACTGTAGGTGCATAAAAACAATGGAGGTGAAAATATATATGAGTATTGAGGATATCAGGAAGGAGCATGAGAGGATTAAGACAGAGAAGGCAGAGTTTGAGAAAAAGATAGAGGAATATGAGAAACAAAAGAGAAGGGACCAAAAAGTTAGGCAGAGGGAGGAGGAGATCCTGGCCAGAAAGGCAGAAAGACTGCAGGAGGACAGGAATGAGTTCAATAGGGAGAGGGAGGAGATGGACAGTGGGATCAAGATCCTCATGATGGAGATTGAGAAAGAGAAGGAGTCCTCAAAGGAGATACTTAGAAAGGCTGAGAAGGCAGAGGCAGAGTTAAATATGATGAGGAAGGAGAGTGTGAAAATCCAAAGAGACTGACAGAAGGTGGAGCAAGAAATGCTCAGGATGTGGAAGGAGAAGGAGACATTTCTCAAGGCCAAGAAACAGATGGAGAAAGAGATGGAGAAAAATATGGTGGCAGTCAAGAGGAGAGAGGCCCTGGTGATGGAGGCCGAAGAAAGACTTAAGCTGAGCAAGGAAAAAGAGAAGGAAGAGCAGGAGATGGAGACCTCAAAGGAGATGCTTAGAAAGACAGAGAAGGTCGGAGCAGAGTTGCAAATGATAAAGAAGGAGTGGATGAAAATCAAAAGAGACGGGCAGAAGGTGGAGCAAGAAATGCTCGGGATGTGGAAGGAGAAGGAGACATTTCTCAAGGCCACGAAACAGATGGAAAAAGAAATGGAGGCAGTCAAGAGGAGAGAGGCCCTGGTGATGGAGGCCGAAGAAAGACTTAAACTGAGCCAGGAAAAGGAGAAGCTAGAGCAGGAAAAGGAGACCTCAATGGAGATGCTTAGAAAGACAGAGAAGGTCGGAGCAGAGTTGCAAATGATAAAGAAGGAGTGGATGAAAATCAAAAGAGACGGGCAGGATGTGGAGCGAGAAATGCTCAAGATGTGGAAGGAGAAGGAGACATTTAAAAAGGATAAGAAACAGATGGAAAAAGAGATAGAGGCCATCAAGAGGAGAGAGGCCCTGGTGATGGTGGCTGAAGAAAGAGCGAAACAGAGTCTGGAAAAAGAGAAGCTAGAACAGGAGAGGGAGACATTGAAGAAGGTGAGCATGGTGACGATTAGAGAGATGGTAGAGAACCTATAGACTAAGTAGATGAAGGTGATTGTTGCTAGCTTTACTATAGCATTTAGTCCATGACCTTCAACTCTCAGTTGAATTTGTCCAATTCTTGTCTCACCTTGCACTCCCCTCTGATGTTACTTTTTTAATTTCAGATGAACGATGGCTCCAGATATGCCCCAACCCTCATGTTCTTGTTGAGAGCGACTCCTCTGATGGCTCAGCTGGTACACAATCAGGCAAACCAGGGGACGAGCCTTTCTGTCAAAAGCCTTGTTGATGTGGCCCTGGCTGAGAGCGTGTGGGGGTGCAGAGATAAGACAGGGGACTGCACATGCCGACACCGTTAGCCTGGAACCCTCAACACAATTGGCCGCTATTTAGGGATACATAACAAATCAATTTATATAGTTGTCTTAAGTTCAATAAATTAAGTTGAACATTAAATTAAATTGACTTCCTTTCTCTACCACTGTGACTGCTTGTGGCATTTATTATTATAGAAAGTCTTACTTGTGATGACCGTGATGTAGCTATTTATTTTAAGTCGCTCTGGATAAGAGCTTCTGCTAAATTACTCAAACGTAGGCCTGAAGTACATCCGTAAAATAATGTATCCATTTCCTGTTAACCATCTCTAAACCCTAGATGGCAGTATTTACTCTTACACCAGAAACGTGACCAGTTGCACGTGTGGATGCAGAAGAAATAGCCTCCCAGTCTGTTTCTGCAAGGAACTTCTAATTTATGGATTCTGTACATTGTTTTATGTTGAGAGTCTTGTCAAGTCTGAATATCTTAGAGTTGGGGTTTGTCCTCTACCTCCAAATATAAACGAGGACAATCACTTTGTTTTTCATACAGGTACCACTATTGTATGTATTTCTATAATCTATGTTTCTATTACTTTACCATACTATGAAACTAATTGAATATGTTTTTAAGCGTCCAAAAAGCATTGATACCAGCACTCCAAGAATCATTTTGCGTTGCTGCTGCAGCAGCCGCGCAATGTCAACACTTTACACACGCACTGGTGTAGCATGTAACATTAAAATCCATCAACTTCATATCACACCATTGATGATTGGTGAACTTGTTGGATCAGTTAAGGCCTGTGCCAGAAATCAGTACACACACCAATCACACAATGGGACTATAACAGGCACATACTCTGCATTCTGAAAGTATTCAGACCCCTTCACTTTTTCCGTATTATGTTATGTTACAGCCTTATTCAAAAATAGATGAAATTATTTTTTTTCCTCATTAATCTACACACAATACGCAATAATGACAAAGGTGCTTCAACAAAAAACGTAAAGGGTCTGAATACGTATGTAAAGGTGATATTTCAGTTTTTTATTTTGAATAAATTAGCAACAATTTCTAAAAACCTGTTTTTGCTTTGTCATTATGAGGTATTGTGTGTAGATTGATGAGGAAAAAGGCTGTAACATCACAAAATGTGGAAAAAGTGAAGGGGTCTGAATACTTTCCGAGAGCACTGTACTTACATCTTGATTCACAGAATCACACCTCGTACACACTTGCAAGTGATAGCAACGCCTATCACCTGTCCCAATAAAGGGATGCTACAAGCGCACCATTTCATCCTTTCCACTCTTCACTCTCTGACTGTCTGAAGTGTACTGTAGTTGTGTTGTTGTAGCTGGGTACACCTCAGCCTATGATTCTCATGTGGCGTTAGGTTGAAAAGTGTACTGTAGTTGTGTTGTTGTAGCTGGCTACACCTCAGCCTATGATTCTCATGGGGCGTTAGGTTGAAAAGTGTACTGTAGTTGTGTTGTTGTAGCTGGCTACACCTCAGCCTATGATTCTCACGGGGCGTTAGATTGTCTCTGATAGAATCCTACGGTTCAGCTCAACGATGATTTTCACCTTCTGAGCACCTGTTAACTCTCTGAGCTAACAGGCTAACCTGTGAGCTCTCAATTCTTTGTTATTGTTGAACCCTAGCTCGACGATAATTCCTCAGGTTATTATTAGAACTTGCAAGGTCACATGTGTAGGCTACAGCTAGCACTTGGGACAGACGGCTAACTAAGTTACTTGTTGTTTCCGGACAGCTGAGAACCTTGGCTAGCTTTGACAAGGTAATATTGAGAAATATTAGCACCCTGTTTGCAGGAGGTAGTGATGGCAGTTTGACACTGAAGCTTCGATACGTGCTTCAAACACTGACCAACAATTTTTATCGAAGCACTGCTTCGAAGCTTGCTTCGGACGTCATATATCACGTGACATATGACGTCCGAAGCAGCAACTGCTTCGTTGCCTGAATGAATCACCTGACTGGTTCGCGGTCCAATCAGGTGATTCACTGGCACTGCCTCGTCTCGATTCTGACAGGTGAAAGGTTGCGACAGTTTTGAATTTGAGTGCCTCAACACTTTATAACCGCTCTAAACAATGCACAATTTGTGGATTGTCGTAGTAGGTGCGTTGTTGCTGTTGAGTTGTTGGTATTGCGTTTGTATTCTCTGAGTGTTCTTCTTGTAATCTTTGAGTGTTCCCCATCCCACATAATCACCCCCTGCCATAGTTACACAAACACACCCAACCTATGCCATATTTTCCCCAGCACTCTCTCCTCAATAACACAATACACACATTCATCAATCTTTATTTGTAAATAGAACATGATATTCAGTCTTAGTGTGTGTGTGCATCAAAGAATTTCATCAAAGCTGTAGCTGTAGCGAACGGCGTGGTAGAGCAGCTTGCCTTAAGCGGGTATCGAACTCGCAATCTTTCGCTTACAAACCGGCCGCGCTAGCCACAACACCAAGAGCGGTAACTCCCTTGGCGGAATTGCTAACGGGCCTTTCACAGGGTCGTTACAATACTTTAAATCCAAGGTTGATCAAAGCAAAGATGCTTCAGAACAAAAGATCTTTTCTACAAAAGTAAAGTAGTTTCTCCAACACTGCTCATTGAGGTGTGTGTGTGTTCGTGCGTGCGTGTAATTAAAAGCCTCCTGTCCACCAACTAGCCTGCCTAATTTGACTGCAGCCTTGCACTTCGCCAGGAGAGGTCACTGTAACTGAAGCTTCGAGTAATGAACCCATTTTCGAAACAATTGGCACAAGTGGTTCAGTGCTTCACAAAAGCTTCATTTGCCCATCACTAGCAGGAGGGTTGGTCAGCTTGTGTTTGTAGCCCTAGGACTAATGTTCCCTCTAATTTTTCATGTGTCTGGGCATACACACAAGCTCCCTGAGCACACTGAGGACCACTGTGAGCAACATCAGATGTGCACGCTGTGCACATCTGAAAATCAGTTGCGCTACGCAGCAACTGGCGGCAAATTCAAATGTGCGTAGCGCAGCATCCGGCACAAATGGGTTAACTCCGCCGCATTGTTGTTAGCTAGCTAACCTGCATGGTGCGTATGGGCAGGGCACATATGCAAGCACTATCAATGCTATGATTGGCTGCGTAGCGTAAGTAAACCGTATCGTATCATTGGCTGGACACCTGTCACTCACTGTGTTACATTGAAAAATGGTACAAAAAACACATTATTGGTCTAATTAATTAGATTAGATTAGGTCTAATTTTAGATATTAATTAATACGTTTATGGTGAATTTTATTTTATGCGCTGCATAGATTTTCTTGTGCGCTGAGAATGTGCGAGCAGTGCGCGATTGCGCAGGCGCGCAGCTTAGAGGGAACATTGCCTAGGACTACTGAGCACTTTCTAGTAATTAATAATTTACTACCTAGTTACCTCGTATAATGATCTGGAACATACCAGTTCTCTCTGGTGTGGGACCAGCACCATATCTAACTATACGGGTACCAGTTCCCTGGGGTGGCACGTGGGTGTAGCAATGCTGAGGTGTGCTGATATTATACCTGTTTGTTGCATCGTGCGCTGTATCTAAACTAACCCCACAACTAAGTCAACTAATAAACATGGGCTACGCATATCTTAAACATGCCTCTGTGTGTGTGTGTGTGTGTGTGTGTGTGTGCGTGCGTGCGTGCGTGTGTTTGTGCGTGCTTGCGTACATGTGTTTTTTCGGGGATGCAGAGAAAGTCTTCCAGCTGTTCCAATGAGAACATCCATCCATCCATACATACATAGACCTATGCACTTAATTCTGGTTTGTTTATAACTAAGAGGAAGACACATTTATCATCAAAAACCACTAGTTATCATCAAAAAGGATGGTCACAGTTTGCTAAAAAAGAGTCCCTAAAAAGCCTGCAGAGGTCTCGTAAAAGATATTGTGGACAGATGAGATGAATATTATCATGGACTAGAGTGACAAAAGTTTGGAGAAAAAAGGATCTGCCCAAGATCTACAGCATACCACCTCATCTGTGAAATATGGTGCAGGGGGTGTTAGGTGTGGGCATGTATAGTTGCCATTAGAACTTGCTAACTTGTCTTAATTGATGATTGTACCTGCTGATGGCAGCAGCAGAATGTATTCTGAAGTGCACAGAAACATCTTGTCTGCTTGAGTGCAAGCAAATGCCTCCAAATGCATTGGATGGAGCCACACCATACAATAAAACAATGACCCAAAACACTGCCATAGCAACTAGTGGAAAGATCTTGATTGGCCAAGTCAATCTTCAGATTAAAATTCAATTGAACATGCATTACATTTCCCTAATGATAAGAATTTAGGCAAAAAGACCTCAAAACAAACAACAACTAAAGATGGCTGCAGTACAGGCCTAGCAGAGCATCACCAAAGAAGATGCCCAGCGTCTGGTGGGGTTAGTGGGTTGCAGACTTCAGGCAGTTATTGTCCACTAAATACTAGTGGATTGTCCACTAAATACTAAACATGACTGCTTCATTTAGACATTTGATAAGTCTGTCCCATTACTTTTGGGTACACTGAAATAGGGGGATAATGCATAAAAGTGGGGTAATTTCTAAATGGTGAAACCAATGTGTATACAAATACCATCAAATAAAAGCTGAGAATCTCTACTTTAACCTTGTAGTAATTGTTTAATTTCAAATCCAAACGTTTGATAAAGTTCTTCATAACCAACATCAGGGAGATGTGACCAGAGAGTGGATCCTGGCTATAAGGGCACACTCTTGCCAACACACATTCTGGTGTGACATGTGGAATGTCTTATTGATCTATGTTGCTTTGGCTGTCTCCATGTGTGGATCATTGTAATCAGGGGTGGGGCTGGCCTTTTAAACACCTGTGCTTTGTTTCATTCAGGGAAAACAAAGAGATTTTTAACATTTCTTTTAAAGAGACAACACACATTTTCTGCCATGCCTCTGTCAATTGATTTGGCTTTAATCAATGGTTTCTTCTTGATGTTGTGTACATGTTTTCAAGCCTATGTCACCTTTCAGAGGAAATCAAGGAACCTATCCAGATCTGATGTCGTATTAGATGAGTCAAACCCTGTCAGAACATAGTTTGCTTTTGCTAGATTCTTTTCTTTTCTTTTGTCTAGTATTGGTATACATGGTCGAAATTATGCACTCATATTTAGTATTTGGTCGACAATACTTTGTATGCAATAACCGTCTGGGACCCATTGACCCCACCAGGTGCTGGGTATCTTCTCTGGTGATATTCTGCCAGGCCAGCCATCTTTTTGCCAGGTCTTTTTGCCCAAAATCTTACCATCAGAAAATGAAATGTATGTTCAATAGGATTTAAATCCAAACATTGACATGGCCAGTCAAGGACTTTCCACTTTTTCGCCCTGAAAATCTCCCTAGCTCCAATGGCAATATGTTTTGGGTCATTGTCTTACTGTATGATGAAGCGCCATCCAATGAATTTGGAAGCATTGCTTTCTTCTAAGGTTTTCTAAGTCTAAGGTTTTGACTATGTTTCAGATTTTTCAGCTTTCACCATTTGTCAATTCCTTTGCTATTGTAATGTATCTAACACCTTGTCCTTTGTTGGGAATGATATTTAAGGAGAGGGACAGCGAGATATTCTTTGAGTTTTGGGTTAGGCCCATCACGGGCATCATTCTCCCGCGTTGTCCTTGACGCACGTTAACGTATGGTTAAAACTTACAGACGTATGTTGTTTTAAATTGCGTTAAATTGGTTATTTTGTTGATACTCTATTCTCATTCTTCCTATGGGCATTAATGTGATGTTGTGCGCTCGATAAAGGTTCTGTTAATCAGGGCTGGCTCTAGCCATTTTGGTGCCCAAGCATTTTTCCTTCTTTTGCATTATCAAATGTCTAAATTAAGCACTCATGTTTAGTATTTGGTCCCCAATCCTTTGTATGCAAAAGTGCAAAAGTCTGTGACCAACCAGACGCTGGGTATCTTCTCTGGTAATGCTATGTTGCAGCGACTGTTGTTGTTTTTTTAGGATGTTTTGCCCTAAGTCTCCTCTTGAGCAAATGAAATGCATGTTGTATAGGATTTAAATCTGGAGACTGACTTGGCCAGTCAACAACTTTCCACTTTTTGGCCCTGAAAAATTCCCTAGTTCCTATGGCAGTATGTTTTGGGTCATTGTCCTGCTGTATGATGAAATGCTGTCCAATGAGTTTGGAGCCATTTACTTGTACTTGGACTGACAAGATGTAAATAAATGATTCTCAATTATGGTGAGCATTCTTTGGTTATCCAATGGAAGTCTTCCTTGGCCTACTAGGTAATTTGCGATTTCTGAGCTCACCAGTGCTTTCTTTCCTTTTAATGAAGTTAAATGAAGTTCCAAACTGTTGATTTTGGTAGGTTTAAGGTTTTGGCTATGTTTATTTTTTTTCTGATATTTCAGCATCATAATGGCTTCCCTGACTTTCAATAACATCTCTTTGGTCCTCATGTTGACAAGACACCAATAGCAGACTGCACAAATTATGTGACGGAACACACCTGACGAACACACTTGTCAAGCCAATTGTCCTATCACTTTTGTGTAGCCTGAAATAGGGGGATTATGCATAAAAGTGTTGGAATTTCTGAATGATAAACCAATATGTACATTATATAAAAAATAAAAATCTCTACGTTTTTATTTCAAATCCAAACAGAAGAAAAAATGCTTCACTGTCCCATTACTTACGCACGGTACTGTATAACCTTCTGTGGAAAGGGTTCTACATGGAACCCAAAAGGTTTCTTCAAAGGGACAGTGGAAGAAGAACCCTTTTTGGTTTTAGGTAGCACTTTTTCAAAGAGTGCAGGATCTGTGATGGGTCTGTCTGTCTCTATCTACGGTATATTTGCTTGAATGCCACAGCCTATTTAAATATTGTTGCTGACCATGTGCATCCCTTCATGGCCACAATTTACCCACCTTCTAATGGCTACTTCCAGCATGATAATGCACCATGTCACAAAGCAAACGTCGTCTTAAACTGGCTTCATGAACATGACAATGAGTTCAGTGTTCTTCAGTGGCCTTCCTTGTCACCGGATCTGAATCCAATAGAACACCTTTGGGATGTGGCAAAACGGGAGATTTACATCTTGAAAGTGCACCTGAAACATGTGCAGGAATTGCGCAATCATGTCATCATTGACCAGAATCTCAAAGGAATCAATGTCACGAAGAATTTAGGCTGTTTTGAGAGCAAAGGGAGGCTCTACCTAGTATTAGTATAGTGTTCCTCATAAAGTGTTGGGTGAGTGTATATCTAACTATCTTTGTTTTTGCTGGTCTGTAGGATCTATGATGGCCGTCGGCCCGTCCTGTGTATCATGGACACAGCCATGATCAAAACCATCCTCATCAAGGAATGCTACTCCCTTTTCACTAACAGGAGGAAAATACGCTAAATTGAAGTTGTTGTATGGGGAAAAAAACATAAGGGCTCCTTAAATAGATAATATCATTGTTATTATAGCATTATTAATATTCGGTTAATTTTGCAGTATATAATCATTGTTATTTTTCTAGAATTTTTATCTCAACGGGCCTCTGTATGACGCCGTGTTTATCGCTGAGGATGATGCATGGAGACGGATCCGTAGTGTCCTGTCTCCCTCCTTCACCAGTGGGCGGATCAAAGAGGTACAGTCCCATCTCTCCTCTCCTTCTTTTATTCATTCCAACAACACAAATAAATGAATGACTAACAACTCTGACGTGTGTGTGTGTGTTTATGTGATTTGTACTATGTGTATAGTGTGTATTCATTGTTGTTTGTTGTTGTGTGAAGCAGCAACTTTAATTGTCCAAGACAAATTTTCATCCGGGACAACAAAGTATATTTAATCTTATCTTAGATAAGTTCAGTGGTCAGATGACAGAGTTTAGAATAATAGTTCATCTTTGGAGTCACTTATTCCTTGACTATATACATAATGTATCCTGTATGAATGTATATTCTCAGGCTATATAAACATTAAAATAATTCCTGTTTCAAACATGATATTAACCCATGTTTTGCACATATTAATCCATGTATCAATCATCATATTTTTCCATGTATCCTTCCCAACTCAGATGTTCGGGATCATGAAGCAGCACTCTGGTAATTTGGTCAGCAATCTGAAGAAGACGGCCAATAACGAAGAGCCCATTGAACTAAAAGAGTGAGTATTTCTCTCCGAGAAGATAAGGTGAATTTGTAATTTCAGTGAACTCCCCCTTTAATTTTGTGGTTGTGGTTCTGGTGGTCAAAGATTGTGTGGTTGTGTTCCAGGTTCTTTGGACCATACAGTATGGATGTGGTCGTCAGCACTTCATTCAGTGTCGACATCGACTCCCTCCACAACCCCTCTGACCCCTTTGTGACCAACATCAAGAAAATGCTCAAGTTTGACATCTTCAGCCCACTGTTCCTCACAGTCAGTACAACTTCCTCCATATAGCTTTCAGTCTCAATCATTTTGTGCTTAATAAATGAAGCTATCGATTTCATTGATTAGACTGACATACACTGTGGAAACACTCTATGAGACCACCAGTAGCTCTCTGTCCTTCCTGGCCTACAATCTGGCAACCAGCCCTCACATCATGACCAAGCTGCAGGAGGAGATAGACACTGTGTTTCCCAACAAGGTAACCCCTCTGCAGACTCCTATATAGTACTATTCATGTGGAACAGTAAATATGATAGTGACAGTATTTTAGAGGGTACTGATGAGTGTGTAACCCCTGTGCACTGCAGACTCCTACAGTATCTATTACTATTGCTTTGGAACAGATGGTTAGATAGGTGACAGTATTTTGCAGTGTGCTAATGTGTCTGTAGCATCCCTGTGCAGACTTCTGCCCAGTATTATTCATTTGAAACAGGAAGTAGATAGGTGTTGTTGGAATCTTCAGAATAGTTAAAAGGCCAGTACCTGAGGACCTGAGGGATCTACAGGGTATATACCTTAAAAGCATGTCTGACATGCAGTGGTGTGCGTGACCATAGAGTGATTTCTAAACTAATACAATTATCTTAAAATAAATTATAAAACGAACAGGTTATTAGTGCAGAGACTTTTATGATATGTGCTCTCCATCTGACTCGTGCTGCTGCATTCTGTATCATTTGCCAATAGCTTTCTTTGGTCGACCAGACAGGAGAGTGTTACAGTAATCAAGGCTGCTAGTAATACAAGCATGCATTCGTCTCTCAGTGTCAGCCTGGGAGAGGAAAGGTTGCATCTTTACAGCTGTGTTCTGTAAAGGTCCATGTAATATTCAACCTTTTTAAAAGCTTCCTAAAGGTTGTAATGACTATCTTTAATCGGTAGAGATCAGGGAACGAGATCCCTTGAAATAAATATTTCATTTACAAACGCTGTTTTGGTTCGGAAAACACGCTTTTTAAAATGGAGTGTCCTACCTGGACACTCGGTTTGCATATAAACATGTTGTTACTGCCAGGGGTGTTATAGGGGAGTGGACTCACCTTTCTGTCTGTGGGGGCTGCCTCTTCCAATCGTGTGCGCATGCAGAAACACAACAGCTAATGTCCAACACTGCAAGTTCATTTCGGGGGGTTATATTATTATAAGGGAGGATGTTGTCGTTTGGACAACTTCAGACAGAATTTCTCCACGATGGCAGATTTCCGACAAACTTACTTACTCTTCTTTAAGTGATACAAATATGTTTTAGTCACATTCTTGATATGGGTTTCAAAATTAAGATCTGAGTCAATGGTGACACCTCTGTTTTTTGCCTGGTGCTTAGTGTTACTGTAAGTAGAAGTGTCTTTAAGTATGCAGACAGTTTCTCTCTTTCGGTTTTTGCTCGAATGACTAGTTCTGTGACATCCATATGTCTGCAATGCATTTCACCAGGAAATCAATCAAACTGTTTGACTGGTGCTACAGAGTCGATAGTAGCCCTTAGTTTGGTGTTGAAGCTGGTTAATAAATCATAATCACAGGAGGAAGCTGTTGATGGTGTACTATTCATATTCATCATCATGAATCTCATCTGCTCAGCGACATGGCTAGATAAATAATAGAGGATGCAACAGGAGTAAGACCCTTTGTAATCACTAGGTCCAGGGTGTGGCAGTGGTTATGGGTGAGCCCAGTAACTCGCTTAATAAAGTCCGTAGAATTCAAATCAAATCCATGGCTGTCGAGTCAGTCTCATTGTCCACATGTAGGTTAAAATCACCAATGATAATAATCTTAGCATAATTTGAATGAAAGGTAGATGGGCCTTGGATGAAACCGTGATCTTTACATTTCTCATCCTTGTCATCAGGTGTCTTTATCACTCATTACTGTGCAACAGGAGGCTGATGGAGGTAGAAATGGGAGGACAGCTCATTGTAATTAGAGCTTGACAGATATATCTGATATTGGCCTTAAAGAAATATCTGGAGAGTTATTCACCATGTTATATATAATATAGAGGAAACTGGACAGCACTTATTATGGATCATTTAACACAATTACACATGACACAACTGTGTTAACAGAGACACAATACGTCCTGCTCCTGTACATGTTTGTATATACTGTACATTTTCCCCTATGTCTGCTAAGGGCTTCACTGCTTTTTCCACTGTTTATGTGGCACATAGGATATTTATATGTAATTGGCCACTTACGTAAATGGGCGATTCTTAGACTACGGGCACTTTCATGTCCTTTGATCATATTTTATAAAAAAAAAAAAGTTATCTTTACAATGAAAGTACTTTAGGAACTTTTTACCGGTAGTCTATGATGATCTTTTCACCTTTTTCAACATCGTTATAGATGCAAATATTGCTGTTTTGTTTTATCTATTTTTTTTTAAATGTGACTGAATAAAGTATCAGTAAAATAATCAAAACATAATTGGGGTATTTAAGGTCAAACAACTATTTATGTGATTTTATATACAAAATGTAGTTGTCCCACAGTATTGCCATCATTTCCACCACAACACTGTAATGTCCCTTTAAAAGGTTTGTGTGAAAGATGGTTTGGGTAGTTTCTATGGAGATGAACAGTTACATCACAGCACATGTCTGATATGGAGGATATTTTGGATTTCTTCACCAACTTTTGAAGAAAACTCAAGGTAAATATTGCTTGAAATGAAACAATAAAAATATTATGTCATTTCCAAACATGACGTAACATCAATTGAGTTTGTAAATAAATCGATTTTTTAACGTACATAGATGTATTTTGCATGCATGAAATGCTAGGTACCAATTCATAGCTAATCTGTGATGCTAGCTTGGATTTTTTTACAAAATACTGTAAGATTGTCATTTCCACCTCCGTCATTTCCAACACATTACCTTCTTGGGTGGAAATGACAAAGGTGAGGTGGAAATTACATTTATGCTTACAAGGTGCAATTCATAGATTGTGAGGCTACATATGTGTAATTTATTTATTAAAATGTACAATGTTAATGTTTTATTCAAATGCATATTTGTTGAAATGCATTTTCATCTATTTTTAAGATGCCACGGACCTCTCTGCAGAAAGGTCTCAGGCCTATAGGGACAGAATAAAAGAGGACCCTGTCAAATATGAAGAGCGACTGAAAAGAGACAGGGAGAGATACCTGAGGAAAAAAGAAAGAGGGGTTGACCCAGAAATGACCCAGAAATGACCCAGTCATTTCCACCATCTCATACCTTTTTTTAAAAATAGTTACAAAATTCTAATCACTCATTAAAAACTTCTGCATAGTTTATGGGATAATGTTCCACTTAATGTAATAACACAAGTAGTTATTTCCTGAAATGTATCTAACCAATCCAATATTATATTTCAGGTTGTGGAAGCTTTGTGTTTGGTCCTCATCTCAATTAATTTACCTAATCCACAAATGTATGGTAATTGCAATATAGGTATAAACTGGTAAAACTATGTGTGAAAGTGGTCTTACACTGTTGAGAAATTATGTATATCATACTTTTTTTAAATAATAATCAAATGTTTACATGTGATGGAAATTACATTTGTTCAATGCGGGTCGGACAATATGTAAAAAAACACCAATTTGTCTTGTAATGTTAGTGCGTTCTCTTATGGATCATGAAACTAGACTAGTTATATTAACCTGTTAGACTGTAACAATTTAGATTTGAACATTTTTTTTCCCCTCAAGTTCACAAGGCCAAAAGTGCCTGTAGTTGAAGAATCGCCCAAATGTGTTATTTTATATGTATGCACTTTATCTTGCATGTTTACAGACTCCCCCCATTCAATTTCACGCATTTCTATTTGGAGTATAAAAGGCACTAGATCACCTGCGGGTATATAAGCTGTGGCTTGCGCTGCGTTCTTCAGTTGGCAGTTAATACCTGAACCAGTAAAGACTGAGGACCAGACGACTCACTAGTGTGTTTTCCATTTATTCTTAAGCATAAGCATTAATACAGTTTGTCATTAATGTAGGCTTTCTATTTAGTGTACCGTTAGGCATAGTAGCATATGAAGTTTGTAGTCTGTTAGCGGTAATTGCGCTAGCTTGGTATCCTAAACGAGGACGAGTTAGCACTAGTTTGCCGTTTACGATGAGTGGTTGTTGTCAAATGACACCTGACAAAACATGTCGAAGGGAGTCTGGTGTAACGTTTGCCTGACTCCACTGATACAGATGTATGTGTAGGATTTAATGTTAGAGTGTTTTGTAGTTTACATTTTCTTTGTTTTTCTTCGTTTTCTCCTAACGGTTAAGAGAAGGTAGACGGTTAGAGCCAGAGCCCGAACCGCTGATGAACAGCGCTGTAGTTTACCGTTGCCAAGGCAACCAGGCAGCTCACAGGTTGTACCATATTTCTAAATCATTATTTTGATATAATACTGAAATGTTGATATTATATTGTTATTGTTTTACATTGTAATTTGTATTGTTCCAACTAAGTTCAGTTGGCAGTTAATACCTGAACCACGAGTATGTTTTCCATTTATCCCCCCCCCTATACTAACCCTAACCCCAACCCCACCCAGAGACCTCTTCATCCCCGCTACCCCCCTTGTACAAGTTCTCTCCTGCTAATACAAATAAAATGAAATAGCCGACTGCCTATGGCCCCTGGTGTGAGCATTGATTACTTTGTCTTATGATGACTGTTGGATAGATGATTCAATTACTTAAACAAATGTATTGTTGTAAGTCGCTTTGGATAAAGGCGTCTGCTAAATGCCATGAATGTAAATGTAAATTACAATGGAGGGCCATGTCCAGAAACGACCCCGAGCCCCTACCACTGATCTATATACCTATATCTATGTCTGTGTTTTGTCTATTAATTAATAATATGATGATGATTAATCCCAACGACGTATATTTTCCAAGAAACAACATGAGCATATCTGTAATCAAATAAATATCTCCTGCGTCATAATGCTGTTGTCTTGATGACGCTGCTAGCAATGACGTAAATTTATGTAAAAGTCACTTTGGTCACTTGAACCTCCAGTTGTTGTCAAATAGCCTTTGCTGATTGTCATTTGTAATGTGGTACGCTCATTAGTGGAAATAGATTCAATTACATTTCAACACAATGGAGAAAAACTGGTGGGACCCGCCGCAGGTAAGTTTGCCTTGCTCTATTTTAGTTTAAATAAACGGGAATACTTTACATTAAATTGCCCCAATACTTGGGCCAAATGTCCAAGGACGTAGGATGTATCTTTCGAGAGGGGGTGCTGCCTAAATGTTGTGTAAAGGGCTGTGCCATGGCTGCTGGTGGGCCGGTCGATCTGTGGGCTGCGGGGCCGGTGAGCGACACGATGTGTGGGCTTCGCGCAGATCCCCCCTACCTTAATCGAATAAGCACTAGGCCTACAAGCTCCTGTATATTTTCAGCCTACCTCAAGTCCGTGAACTGCCTTCAAGTAAACGCAAAGCTGTAAGAAGCAGGGCTGAAAATTAATCAAATTTAATCAAATCAAGCTCTATCATCCGTGGTGACAACATGTTACTGTACACTTGTTTGTATTCGATTGTTATCGTCCAGTCAAAGTAGCCTACAATTCAAAGCAACATTTCCCCCACAATCAGGACCTAGACCTACTGCAAAGAAATACCCTTAATTGGCTACTCTTTGTTGTTAGATCGCTGGGAAGTAATTCATCCGACTCGGCAGACAGTTTGATCCCAACATCAAGTCAAATCGCGGTAATTTCGGTGAGCGCGCAATTCCAAAAACAGCTGTTTGTCAGTGAAAGAGCAGCGTAACAGCCTAAAAAGTGAAACGGGACGAGCTCAATCGTTGTTACAGAGAGAAATGTGGCTGCAAAATCAACCATTTTAAAGATCAACATTAAAACGAGACAGCTTTATAAATAACCTATAGAGGATGGACTATCGAAGAAAGATGATTGACAGAACAATATCAAAATGGTTAATTTGATGTTTTCAGGTAGGCCCTATCTAAAATATAACCAAACATAGTTGGCACTAATAGGTCTTAATCGACAGGACCTTTCCTTAAGTAAGTCGTAAGTTGACTTTGCAAAGGGCCTACAATTACTTACTGTACAGGCCTACATGATTTGCAATATAAATTGTGTCGGATATGTTGAATAAAAGGTAGATGTAGGCCTTTTTTAAAGGCAAAACTAGAGAGCCCCTTTTGGGAAATTGGGAACGCAACAGCCTATTCTTGAGAACATTGTGAGGTACCGCAATCTCTTTGCGAGGGAAGCCTGTTATCTAACGCAATCATATTTCTTGACGTTTCCCTGTCATTGTGTCTGTCATCTCCATCAGGAAGTTTCAAAGCCCTATGCTACTGTATTTGATAACTACCCACTCACCCCATTCAGGATGGCTAAACATAGACAATATGTAAAGATCACTGGAGACAACTGAATGGTTTTATACTCAGAAAAGACAAATACATTCATAGAGACATTCTCGAGACTGCACCTGTAGTGTGTTCACTGTATGTCCACAGGAGTGTAAAGAGGATCAGGCTGCCCTGATGATGGAGGCAGCAGGACCGGCAGCTTTCGCAGCCTACACCCCACTCCCACAGAGGACATCAAGACGGGCCAGGCACACGAGAGAGAGGGCCAGAGTGGCTAAAGAAAGAAAGGAAGAGAAGGAGGGTTGGAGGAGGGAGATGGAGGAGAGAGCGGAAGAGGTGGAGGGAGCCCAAAACCTTCTGCATAAGGTGAAGGAGCACACCGATGCAGAGAAGGAGAGGCTGAAGGAGGAGAGAGAGAGGGTGGACAAGGACAGAGAAATGGTGGACAAGGACAGAGAAATGGTGGAGAGGAAGAGGAAGATAGTCAACCATCTTAAAGATAATATGGAGAGGAAGAGGAAAGTGTTGGATAGAGACACTGAGAAAGTGAATGAATGCAATGCAATACTCAGTCGCATTCAAAAGACGCAGGAAAATAACAAAAAGGATTTGGAGGAGAGGATTGTCCAGTTAGAAATAAAGGCGAAAGAGGTGGAGGAGGTGGAGAAAGTGACAAAGGAGATGGAGGAGACTTTCCAGAGGGAGATGGAAAAAACAAGAAATGAGATGAAGAGGAGAGAGAAGGAGGTAAAGAAGAGTGAAGAGAGATTAAAGATGAGTGAGAAGGAGACCGAAACAATGGAGGTGATGAAGAGAAGGGTAGAAGAGGTTGACAGAGAGATGGAGAGAATCCTAGAGGAGAAAGAAATGGAGGTGAAACAAGTGAAAGAGAGGATGGAGGTGATGAAATGGGCAGAGGAGGAGAGAGAAAAAGACAGGAATGAGAAGAAGAAAGAAAAGGATATTGAATGGATGAGAAAGGAGTTGGAGGTGATGAAGAGAGTAGAGGAGGTGGAGAGAGAGAAGGAGAAAATCCTGGAGGAGAAAGAATGCGACGTTAAACGTGTGAGAGAAGAGATGGATGTGATGATAAAGAATATGGTGGAAAGGAGGGAGAGGGAAGTGAAAGAGGAGATGAGGATGAAGACAGAGATGGAGAGAGAGAGGGAGAAGATTGAAAAGGAGAAAGAAAAGGTTATTGAATGGATGAGAAAGGAGATGGAGGCGGGTATGAAGAGAGAAGAAGAGATGGAGAGAGAGATGGAGAGAATCCTGGAGGAGAAAGAAAGGGAGGTGAAACAAGTGAAAGAGAGGATGGAGGTGATGAAATGGGCAGAGGAGGAGAGAGAGAGAAACAGGAGTGAGAAGGAGAAAGAAAAGGATTTTGAATGGATGAGAAAGGAGTTGGAGGCGATGAAGAGAGTCGAAGAGATGGAGAGAGAGATGGAGAGAATCCTGGAGGAGAAAGAATGTGACGTTAAACACGTGAGAGAAGAGATGGATGTGATAAAGAATATGTTGGAAAGGAGGGAGAGTGAAGTGGAAGAGGAGATGAGAAAGATTACAGAAGATGTCGTGAAGTGGATGAAGACAGAGATGGAGAGGGAGAAGGAGAAGATTGAGAAGGAGAAAGAAAACGATATTGAATGGATGAGAAAGGAGATGGAGGCGGGTATGAAGACAGTAGAAGAGATGGAGAGAATCCTGGAGGAGAAAGAAATGGAGGTGAAACAAGTGAAAGAGAGGATGGAGGTGATGAAATGGGCAGAGGAGGAGAGAGAGAGAAACAGGAGTGAGAAGGAGAAAGAAAAGGATTTTGAATGGATGAGAAAGGAGTTGGAGGCGATGAAGAGAGTAGAGGAGGCCGAGAAAGAGATGGAGAGAATCCTGGAGGAGAAAGAAATGGAGGTGAAACAAGTGAAAGAGAGGATGGAGGTGATGAAATGGGCAGAGGAGGAGAGACAGAGAAACAGGAATGAACAGGAGAAAGAAAAGGATATTGAATGGGTGAAAAAGGAGTTGGAGGCAATGAAGAGAGTAGAAGTGGTCGAGAAAGAGATGGAGAAAATCCTGAAGGAGAAAGAAGATGACGTTAAACGCATGAGAGAAGAGATGGATGGGATGATAAATAATATGGTGGAAAGGAGGGAGAGGGAAGTGAAAGAGTTGATGACAAAGATTACAGAAGATGTCGTGAAGAGGATGAAGACAGAAATGGAGAGAGAGAAGGAGAAGACTGAAAAGAAAAGAGTAATGGCGGCGAACCTGGAGTTTGCCAGAGAGAGCATGGAGAGGGCTTTCCATAAAGGGAAACAAAATACAGGTATGCCCTCCATTATCTGCTTACAGTGCATTCTAAGGATGATCCTTTTGGCTTCTCAAATCACCTCAAAATAATTTAGATTTTATCTATACAAATGATAAGACAATTTGTCTCTTTCAGATATTTCAACACAGAGACAATTCTGGAAATCCACAACTATCTCGAACTTACTACCACAATAACTACCCTGCATACTACCACTATAACTACACTTGCCGTTTCAATTCTCTTTCATTAAAGTCATATTCAAAGGCAAACTGTGTGTCATGTTTGAAATGCTGTATTTTACAAGTTGCATAGCTGTAAACTATGTTGAGTGATGATGAGTTTAGGAAGAAAAGGTATGTAAAAAATGAATACTCCTGCACACACGATTGTTACCTCTGCTTATTTATTGTGTCGACGTTTCGGTTTATGACCTTTATCAAAACATTTTTATCTGTGAGGTCTGTATTCCTAACACCACAAAAAGACAAAGTGGTGGTGTTTGTGTTTTTTACATTTACAAGTTGAGGAAGAAAAAACATGGCACATGTATGCACATGGGTTAGATTAGAAACAATCTGGGTAAACCTTAATTTGAAGAGGTATGCATGAGGTCTGTTATGTTTTTCTCTATATGCCATAATATTGATTACAATGATCAACATATTTGTACCCTGAAAAGAACCCAAACTGAACAAGTTCCCCATTATAAGTACCTGGGCATTTACATAGATGATACACTTTTAAAATACATGTTGAAAAAGTGATCAAGAGTTTGTGAGTTAGACTTGTACTTGTTTTGTAAAGAAATGTCTTGCTTCACCTTTGATAATAGGAGGAAGATTGTCTTGGCAACGCTCCTCCCTGTCCGTGATTATGGTGACACAATTTAAAATCACACGACAGCCTCAATTCTTAAACCACTAGACCCGATTTATCACTCTGCTCTGCAGTTCATTTGTAGGCATGTTTTCTGTACCCACCATTGTCTTTTGTATCAGTCTGTGGGTTGGGATTCTTTGACGTTGAGAAGGGCTTATCATTGGATTTCATCTGTATATGAAGCAGTTCTTTTAAAACTCCCATTTTACCTCACATCATTGCTTTTATGGCGACTTAGTGGCGATCAAACTTGCAGCTTGTTACTATTTAATGTGCTACAAGTGATTACAGAATTGAGAAGAACTTTTTAGCTGCTGTGCTCCTCAGATATGGAATGATCTTCAGGCTAGACTGAGGTTGGAGCACTTGGTCCCTTACACTTGTACCATCATCTGCTTTTTAGTGGACAATATATGCAATAAATACCTTTTTTACACAAACATCTTGAATCAGAATGGGTCAGCCCTAGCCTCTTACACAAACAGGGTCACAGTCAATGGGTACAAAACTGGAGCAAACGTGTGTATACCAAGATACTGTACCTCGACTCCTTTCCATTCCAAAAGAAATGTGTCCCTTTCCCTTCACTCAAATGTTGTGGATGACATGTACATAAAGCTACACACTGGTGCAGGTGTGATGTTATGAGAGCTTTAGCATTTAGCATTTCCTGTGTCCAGGCGTTCTATTCACTTCTAATAGGACAAATGAAGGTACACTTGCCTCATAAGGCTCATTCTTGTTTCATTTGTCCTATTAGCTCCTACTGACCTCACTTTACACAGACACAGAGGAGGAGAGACTCAGACTCATTAGAAGTTTATTACTGGATCAGTTTACAAAACAAAACAAAACTGCATGGAGCGTACAGTACAGCAGAGCTTGGAGTACCAGACATGAACACACACCTCACATGCACACACACATCGGAGCTGTCACAGTGGTATACCTTGGATCACACACAGACACACACACACACACACACACACACACACACACACACACACACTCACTCTCTCTCAGGGCTGCATGCGGATAGCTCCATCCAGTTTGATGACCTCTCCATTGATCATGGGGTTCTCAGCCAGTGATGTCACCAGGTGGGCAAACTCTGCAGGGTCTCCCAGGCGCGAGGGGAAAAGCACTTGGCGGGCCAGGAATGAACGCACCTTCTCAGGTTAACCCGCCAGGAGAGGAGTGGAGAACAGAACCTAAGGAGAGGGAGAGAGAGGTTGTCTGATATGGAGAGGAAGGGGGGGGGGGAGGAGTGTGTGAAAGAGTGCGTATGTATGTGTGTGTGTTTACTGACTGGGTGCGATGGTGACCACACAGATGTCCATGGGTGCCAGGTCTCGGGCGATGGGTAGAGTCATCCCAACAATACCCCCCTTAGAGGCTGAATACGCAGCCTGACCCACGTACAGAGAGAGAGAGTGAGAGTGAAGGAAGGGGCTGTTGAGACAGTGTTTGTGTGTGTGTGTGTGTGTGTGTGTGTGTGTGTGTGTGTGTGTGCGTGCGTGCATGGTTCAATGGAGGTCTTGGCGATCTGTTGGTTCTTGTGTGTGATTGGCTGACGGTACTGCAGCATGTTGACCTCTTCCTCACTGCAGGGTCTACTACAGTTGGAGCAGTCAGAGAGCACAGCCTGGGCCCCTGCAACCAAACATACACCCTGAAATATGGTTTGGACAAAGGATCCCAATGTCAAGATAATATTGCTGTAGGGAAGCTACTCTATGACACAATACCATGTGGAAATGTCAATGATTTTCTAAAGATGAGTGGATAGTGGATAGTGGATAGTGGATAGTGGATAGTGGATAGTGGATAGTGCCTGGTGGGGTCGCAGACTTCAGGCAGATTGTTGACCTTATACGAAAAATTAGTACTTTATTTGGACATTATATGATACTTTTGAAGCCCTGAAATAGTGGGAGTATGTTTACAAATGTTTTTTTAAAAACCCATTGAATTAAAGTTGAGAATCTCTACTTTGACCCCATAATATTTGTTTGATTTCAAATCCAAGTGTAGAGCTAAAAGAACAGAAAATGCTTCCTCTTTCCAATACTTATGAAGAGCACTGTATTCATGTTAATCAGTTGCTTCATTACTGTAATATGTGATGTGTTTTGAACTAGTATTTTGAAATACTGTTTTTAGGAGCCAATGATATAAAACAAGTGCATACATGTAAAGAACATAACACATTTTTAGAGGAGTTCAAATATGTAAAATTCAGTATTACTCGAAAGAAAATATTTGCCCAAAAATATTTGCCCCATAGTCCTTCTTGATTCAATGGGTCTGCAAACTATTAAAACCCGATAGGGATCAAACAGGCAGCAACTATTAGCAGGATGTTAAGATAAAGGCCGACAATAACATCACTGAGTGTTGCCCTCTGCGCAGGGATCCTTTCAATCATTCACTAGCCATGGCTTCAACTTCACCTCTCACATACTCTTTCGCCTGTGTTTCATGATCTGAAACACAGGTGTCATGATGGGATAAAATAATCACTTCAGCAGACGTGTCCGGGGTTACTCAGAAGAAGCGATTGAACCTGTAAAGATGGGTTACCTTCCGTACTTCTCCACCGAGACATGGACTCTCCTTGCCTTACTCATCACTCTGATCGTAGTGGAAGAAGTTTTAATAAAAAATATTATTTGTTAGTTAGTTAGTTGTAATAATACATACAAATGATAGTATTGATAATTACAGTTATCTAACAGTTTCAATGATACCTATGACTTAATCGTTTTGCT
Organism: Argentina silus; assembly: GCF_951799395.1. Taxonomy (NCBI): domain Eukaryota; kingdom Metazoa; phylum Chordata; class Actinopteri; order Argentiniformes; family Argentinidae; genus Argentina; species Argentina silus. Next base: position 42,158,133 of record NC_139654.1, read on the forward strand.
TTTGTTTCAAGTCAGATTGTTGATTTATATTTGTTCTGACCAGGTATGGATACTGGCCATATGGAATATTAAAAAAACTAGGCATTCCTTGTCTCAAACCCATCCCTTTCCTCGGGACGATGATGGGATATAAGAAGGTTTGTAGAGATTAAGCCCATAAACAACAACATTGTAGACTCATCCATGATGTGTGTTGTTGTGGTGAAAGCCATGGGAGCTGAATATGAATTGTTTTACCCAGAAAAATGGGCAATAAAGCTTTTGAACGAAAACGAAAAGAGAGGAGTGGGAGCCGGTCTGTAGTGGAAAAGGGCCATCATAGACTAAGCCACAATTCAGGTTTATGACAAGCATTTATGAACTGGCTATTTCTTTGTTTTGTTTTTTGTTCCCAGGGTGGTTTCACCAATTTTGACACAGAGAGCTTCCAGAAATATGGGAAACTGTGGGGCTGAGTCTGCTAAACTGATCCTGGTTATTGTTAACTATGATGGATATATGTATCTCTCAGTGTCTACAGTATACACTCTTAAACCAGGCGGACACCGTGCGATTTTCACAAACACAGACGATCCAACCGACGAAATGGTCTCGTACACCAAGACAAATGATCTGTCTTGATGCAATGTACACTGCCCAAGCAACAATTTCATGCTTCCACATTAATAATTTGAATCTGTTATTGAGCGATTTAAGTTTTAAGCTTTTAAGTATTCTGTAGTATGGTCCCTGTGGGGGGACATGCAGCGTTCGGCCTGTAGAGGGAGCTACAGGACCGTGGCCAGGGTGACGTCGGCGAGGCTCCGTTGCACACCTGTTGCAAATGAAGCCTCGTTGACTAGATGGTTTAAGATGTGTGTGCCTCGGCGTTCGAGGGAGAAGGAGGGCGACTGGAAAGTCGCCGAGTGGCGTGTTACGAACATTGAAATGATTACGAACATTGGAATTATTACTAACATTTTATGAAAATAAACGGGATACTCCCAGAAAACAGTACCTCGACTCCGCCTCTGTGTCACAGACTTGTTACAGTGGCGCCCAACGTGGGGCACAGCGAAGGCGGAGAAAAAAAGGGAATGGAGGCGTTAAGCGAGGCTATCGGAAGGATGGCCCTTATACTGGAGCAGCAGGCCCACCTCCAGCAGGAGCACCAGACCGCGGTGAGGGAGATGGTGACGGCAAGGGCTGAGGACCGTACCCTCCTCCTGGAGCTCGTCAGGGCCCTGATGATGGAGGAGGGGAGCCGGCCCTTTGCCTACGCCCAGCAGCTGCGGGACAGCGCGCGGCGGTGGCTGGACCCAGGGAACAGCTCGTCGGAGGAGGTCGGGGACCGGGTGGTGTTGGAGCAATTCCCCACGGGGCTCCCGGCCCGGACCGCCGCCTGGGTCCAGTACCACCGGCGCCCGCCCCGAGGACGAGATGGCAGGGGCAGGCATGTCGAGAACCAGCCCTGGCCCCACAGGAAGCACCCCGAGCGACAGGGGGGGTGTGTTGGCGATGCGGACGGCCGGGCCATGTACAGGCGGAGTGCCCAGTGAGGGAGGTGGGGCAGGTCGTCCGCATCGGCGACATACCGGGCCCTCCCCCCGGACCAGGAGCGGCGTATCGTGTTCCGGTAAGGATACAACATGATATGCACCAGGCCTTCTTGGATTCGGGCTGCATGCAGTCCATGATCCAGGAGCGCCTGGTTCGACCGGGGGCATTGTTAAAGGCATTGAGGGTGTTGGTGAAGTGTGTGCATGGGGACATTCACAAATATCCTGTGGTCACGATCAAGATTCATTTTGAAGGGAAAAAGCATAGTGTACAGGCGGCGGTTAGCCCGCGCCTCACGCATCCCCTTATTCTGGGTGTAGATTGGGAGGGGTTTCCTCAAGCGGTAAGCAGGGCTACCGGGGTGCGTGCACGACAGAGAGGGAGGTGTGAGGCGGGTAATGTGTTCTGTGCTGAGGCGGCACCTCGCGACGCTGCCGAGGAGCCGGAGCCGGCGGGGGGGTCTCAACCCGAGATTCCCCCGCCGAACTATCCGTTGCTAGGTGACTTCCCCCTCGAGCAGTCTCGTGACGAGACCCTACGATCGGCCTATGACCAAGTGATAGCGATTGATGGTACTTTGGTACGGCCAGACGCAGTACGCGCCCACCCCTATTTCGCGATTATCAGCGACAGGTTGTACCGAGTAAGTCGTGACTCACATAGCCAGGAGGAAGTAACCCAGTTGTTGGTTCCCCGTAGCCGCCGGGAAATGGTCTTCCAGGCGGCTCATTTCAACCCCATGGCGGGCCATTTAGGTTATGATAAGACACTAAACCGTATAATGGCTCGATTTTATTGGCCGGGAATTCGGGCAGAGGTGCGTAGGTGGTGCGCGAATGTCAGTTGGTAAAGCCCCCTTGCGGCCCTTACCATTGGTCGAGAACCCATTCGACCGCATTGCGATGGATATTATCGGGCCATTTGATCGGTGTACACAGGGATATCGATTTGTGTTGGTCTTGATAGATTACGCAACCCAATACCCCGAGGCAATACCGCTGCGCAATATCTCTGCCAGGAGTGTAGCGCAGGCATTGTTTCAAGTAATCTCCCACGTGGGAATCCCGAAAGAGATTCTCACCGATCAGGGCACTAATTTTATGTCACGCACCCTCAAGGAACTGTATGGCTTGTTGAACATCAAGGCGATTCGAACCAGTGTTTACCACCCGGCCACTGATGGCCTTTGTGAGTGGTTCAATCGGACCTTGAAGTCAATGATCCGGAAGTTCGTACACGAAGATAGTCGGAATTGGCATAAATGGCTAGATCCCCTGTTGTTTGCGGTACGGGAAGTCCCCCAAGCTTCCACCGGGTTTTCCCCGTTTGAATTACTCTACGGGCATAAGCCTCGGGGTGTCCTAGACCTTCTTAAAGAAAATTGGGAGGAAGGGTCTAGCGACAGTAAAAATGAGATTCAATACGTCCTGGACTTGCGCACAAAGCTCCACGCCCTAGGGGTTATCTCACGCGAGCATTTGCTGCAAGCCCAGGAGCGTCAAAAGTGACTGTACGACAGGGGAACTAACCTGCGAGAATTTACAGGTGTGGTCACACGTCGCATGGGGGACGTGGATTACGAGGTAGTACGCTCGGACCGGGGGGATAGCTTGCAGGTGTATCACGTAAATCTCCTAAAAAAATGGAACGACGTGGTCACTGTTGCTCTGGCTACAATAATTCCAGAGAGAGATGAGTTCGGTCCGGAAGTCCCAAAATCAAAAGTTAGCACTCCGGTCGGTATTGATAACCATCTCTCTGCTAGCCAGGCCACGGACGTTGCAGATTTGCAAGCTAAGTTCGCGGACGTGTTCTCTCCCTTGCCCGGTCGGACTACGCTTATCGACCACCACATAGAAACGCAGCCGGGTTTAACGGTGCGCACGCGTCCCTATAGGTTGCCGGTACACAAACGAGACATTGTGTGCAGGGAATTGGAAGCCATGCTGGAGCTGGGTGTGGTCGAGGAGTCCCGCAGTGACTGGTGTAGCCCCATCGTGCTTGTCAACAAGCCGGATGGGGCTATACGGTTCTGTGTGGATTATAGACGGGTTAATGCGGTCTCCAAGTTCGATGCCTACCCGATGCCCCGGGTTGACGAGCTCTTGGACCGGCTTGGCACGGCCAAGTATTTCACGACGTTGGATTTCACGAAGGGATACTGGCAGATTCCACTCTCGCCGGTATCCCAGGAGAAAACTGCATTCTCCACTCCGCTCGGGCTATTCCAGTTCATGGTGCTCCCTTTCGGGTTGTTCGGAGCCCCAGCCACTTTTCAGCGCCTCATGGACCCTGAGGTCCCTGAGGCAGGCGGGGCTGACGGCCAACCCGAAGAAGTGCTTGATCGGGCGGAGGGAGATCCGGTATCTGGGGTACCACTTGGGTCGGGGGGAGGTGCGGCCACAGATTGAAAAGACTGCGGCCATCGCAGCCACTCCGCGGCCCAAGACAAAGAAGGAGGTGAGGGCCTTCCTGGGGCTGGCTGGCTATTACCGGCAGTTCGTGCCGGGGTTTTCAGAGCTGGCCAGTCCCTTGACGGACCTCACCCGGAAGGGTGCCCCGGATCCGGTCCAATGGTCGGGCCAGTGCCAGGGGTCGTTCGAGGCCCTTAAGGGAGCTCTTTGTGGAGAAACGGTCCTGTATGCGCCTGATTTTAACCTCCCTTTCTCCCTACAGACGGACGCGTCGGATAGAGGCCTGGGAGCAGTGCTGACCCAGCGGGTGGAGGGGGCTGACCGGCCGGTGCTGTACCTGAGCCGCAAACTATCGGAGAGGGAGGGCCGGTACAGCACGGTGGAGAAGGAGTGCCTGGCCATCAAGTGGGCGGTCGGCGCCCTCCGCTACTATCTGCTGGGTCGCGCTTTCACCCTCTACTCCGACCATGCTCCCCTCCAGTGGCTCCACCGGTGGTATCTCGCGTTGCAGCCCTTCAACTTTTCGGTCGTGCACAGACCGGGGGCGCAGATGGTCGTGGCAGACTTCCTCTCCCGTGCAGGGGGGGGGGGGAGTAGGTTGTCAGCCGTCGTGTCCCCGGCCTGTGTCGGGTGGTGGGGGTATGTGGGGGGACATGCAGCGTTCGGCCTGTAGAGGGAGCTACAGGACCGTGGCCAGGGTGACGTCGGCGAGGCTCCGTTGCACACCTGTTGCAAATGAAGCCTCGTTGACTAGATGGTTTAAGATGTGTGTGCCTCGGCGTTCGAGGGAGAAGGAGGGCGACTGGAAAGTCGCCGAGTGGCGTTGTGTTACGAACATTGAAATTATTACGAACATTGGAATTATTACTAACATTTTATGAAAATAAACGGGATACTCCCAGAAAACAGTACCTCGACTCCGCCTCTGTGTCACGGACTTGTTACAGTCCCAAACACAACTTGTGCGTTGCCAGTGTTTGACAACATCCTGGATTCTCATTGGTTGAGGCTCCTATATTGCCTCTGAGCACGTCTCAAACTGCATGAATAAAGAGGAGCCACGACACGTCAGAATTCAAATCGGAAGTGATTGTGTCTTCCCTCCATGTCATTGAAAGGGCAAAAATGTAATTAAAAAAATAAAGAAAAAAAGGGTTCTAAAAGGATTCTTTGGTTGAATAACTCTTATGGGTTCCATTTGCAGTGCCCTGCATAAGTAATGGGACAAGCATTTTTTCTTCTTTTGCATTATGCAAATGTCCAAATTAAGCACTCATGTTTAGTATTTGGTCCCCAATCCTTTGTATGCAAAAGTGCAAAAGTCTGTGACCCATTGACCCAACCAGACGCTGGGTATCTTCTCTGGTAATGCTCTGCCAGACCTATATTGTAGCGATTGTTGTTTGTTTTTTTAGGATGTTTTGTCCTCCTCTTCAGCAAATTAAATGCATGTTCTATAGGATTCTATAGGGTCATTGTCCTGCTGTATGGTGAAATGCCGTCCAATGAGTTTGGAGCAATTAACTTGTACTTGGACTGACAAGATGTTTCTGAACACTTCCGAATTCATCCTCATCAAAGGAGACGTGAGCCAGTTCCAGTGGAAGCCATACATGCCCAAGGCATAACACCCCCTCCCCCATATTTCACAGATGATGTGGTATGCTGTGAATATTGGGCAGTTCCTTTTTTTCTCCACACTTTCTCCGGTACATGTTTTTCCAGAACTCTGCAGGCTCTTTTAGGTACTTTTTAGCAAACCGTAACCTGGCCAGCCTGTTTTTGTGGCTGAGTAGTGGTTTGCACCTTGCAGTGTAGCCTCTGTAGTTCTGCTGGTGAAGTCTTCTGCGGATGGTAGTCTCTGACTCATTGACGCCTACCTCCTGGAGAGTGTTCCTAATCTATGGGGCAGTTTTTTTTTTTTTTTTTTTTTTTTATTATGGTGAGCATTCTTTGGTTATCCACTGGAAGTCTTCCTTGCCATTTGCGATTTCTTAGCTCACCAGTGCTTTCTTTCCTTTTAATGAAGTTCCAAACTGTTGATGTTGGTAGGTTTAAGGTTTTAATGTTTCATTTTTTTCTGATATTTCAGCATCATAATGGCTTCCCTGACTTTCAATAACATCTCTTTGGTCCTCATGTTGACAAGACACCAATAGCAGACTGCACAAATTATGTGACGGAACACACCTGTCAAGCCAATTGTCCCATCACTTTTGTGTAGCCTAAAATAGCGGGATTATGCATAAAAGTGTTGTAATTTCTGAATGATAAACCAATATGTACACAAATAACATCAAATAAAAGATGAGAATCTCTACGTTCTCATTTCAACTCCAAAAAGAAGAAAAAATGCTTCACTGTCCCATTACTTTCGCACGGTACTGTATAACCTTCTGTGGAAAAGGGTTCTACATGGAACCCAAAAGGTTTCTTCAAAGGGAGAGTGGAAGAAGAACCCTTTTTGGTTCTAGGTAGCACTTTTTTTCTAAGAGTGCAGGATCTGTGATGGGTCTGTCTGTCTCTATCTACGGTATATTCGCTTGAATGCCACAGCCTATTTGAGTATTGTTGCTGACCATGTGCATCCCTTCATGGCCACAATTGACCCATCTTCTAATGGCTACTTCCAGCATGATAATGCACCATGTCACAAAGCAAAAGTTGTCTTAAACTGGTTTCATGAACATGACAATGAGTTCAGTGTTCTTCAGTGGCCTTCCCAGGATCTGAATCCAATAGAACACCTTTGGGATGTGGTAGAACGGGAGATTCACATCTTGAAAGTGAACCTGAAAAATCTGCAGGAATTGAGTGATGCAATCATGTCATCATGGACCAGAATCTCAAAGGAATGTTTCCAACATCTTGTGGAATCAATGCCACGAAGAATTGAGGCTATCTTTGTTTTTGCTGGTCTGTAGGATCTATGATGGCCGTCAGCCCATCCTGTGTATCATGGACACAGCCATGATCAAAACCATCCTCATCAAGGAATGCAACTCCCTTTTCACTAACAGGAGGGTAATACGCTGAATTGAAGTTGTTGTATGGGGAAAAAAACATAAGGACTCCTTAAATAGATAATATCATTGTTATTATAGCATTATTAATAGTAGGTTAATCTTGCAGTATATAATTATTATTATTTTTCTAGAATATCTATCTCAACGGGCCTCTGTATGACGCCGTGTTTATCGCTGAGGATGATGCATGGAGACGGATCCGCAGTGTCCTGTCTCCCTCCTTCACCAGTGGGCGGATCAAAGAGGTACAGTCCCATCTCTCCTCTCCTTCTTTCATTCATTCCTTTATACAACACAAATAAATGAATGACTAACAACTCTGATGCGCGCGCGTGTGTGTGTGTGTGTGTGAGAGTGTGTGTGTGATTTGTACTATGTGTATAGTGTGTATTCATTGTTGTTTGTTGTTGTGTGAAGCAGCAACTTTAATTAATTAATCCAAGACAAATTTTCATCCGGGACAATAAAGTATATTTGATCTTATCTTCGATAAGTTCAGTGGTCAGATGACAGAGTATAGAATAATAGTTCATCTTTGGAGTCACTTATTCTTTGACATAATGTATCCTGTATGGATGTATATTCTCAGGCTATATAAACATTAAAATAATTCCTGTTTCAAACATGATATTAATATATGTTTTGCACATATTAATCCACGTATCAATCATGATATTTTTCCATGTATCCTTCCCAACTCAGATGCTCAGGATCATGAAGCAGCACTCTGGTAACTTGGTCAGCAATCTGAAGAAGACGGCTGATAACGATGAGCCCATTGAACTAAAAGAGTGAGTATTTATCTCCGAGACGATAAGGTGAATTTGTAATTTCAGTGAACTCCCCCTTTAATTTTGTGGTTGTGGTTCTGGTGGTCAGAGATTGTGTGGTTGTGTTCCAGGTTCTTTGGACCATACAGTATGGATGTGGTCGTCAGTACTTCATTCAGTGTCGACATCGACTCCCTCCACAACCCCTCCGACCCCTTTGTGACCAACATCAAGAAAATGCTCAAGTTTGACATCTTCAGCCCACTGTTCCTCACAGTCGGTACAACTGCCCCCATATAGCTTTCAGTCATTTTGTGCTTAATAAATGAAGCTATCGATTTCATTGATTAGACTGACATAAACCACACTGCCAATGGTTTGCGCTCTACTCATTTGACAAACACATGGGCCCTGTCCAGAACCAACCTCTAGTTCCTAAATGCTGGACACTTGGAGATCTGAGTGGATTGGATACAGAAGTGTCTAGGGATAGAGCCTAGGAGTTGTTTCTGGACAGGGCTGTGCATTGAATAGGATTGGAGTCACGTATCATGGTATTTCCTGTTCCTGTTTGTAACCGTGGCATTTCCTGTCCGTCCAGCATTCTTCCCCTTCATGGGTCCTGTTATGGCAAACAAGGAGGTATCCCTATTCCCTGCCTCGGTCACAGATTTCTTCTACGCTGTCTTTCAGAAGATCAAGTCCAATCGCGTGGCTAGCACCAGGAAGGTATGTAAATATATCTGATCAAATATACGATCTTCAGCCAGTATTGTGTAATACAATTGTAGAGATTTGGTAGCATCTGGTAGTTCTCATGTGATTTTGATCTGACGTAAGCCTGCTTCCAGAGTCGGGTAGATTTCCTGCAGCTGATGATAGACTCGCAGAAAGACAGCAACTCAAAGGGAGAGGAGCAGAGTAAAGGTGCCTGCCTTAAACACACACACACGCACACACGCACACACACACACACACACACACACACACACACACACACACACTGTATACTAGCATCTAACACACACACATACAGTACCTGCCTCAAACACCTATACCTTCAAACACACCTACCACCCCATTTCTCCCATCATCATAGGATTGAGTGACCATGAGATCTTGTCCCAGGCAATGATGTTCATCTTTGCTGGCTATGAGACCACCAGTAGCTCTCTGTCCTTCCTGGCCTACAATCTGGCAACCAACCCTCACATCATGACCAAGCTGCAGGAGGAGATACACACTGTGTTTCCCAACAAGGTAACCCCTCTGCAGACTCCTATATAGTACTATTCATGTGGAACAGGAAATATGATAGTGACAGTATTTTAGAGGGTACTGATGAGTGTGTAACCCCTGTGCACTGCAGACTCCTACAGTATCTATTACTATTGCTTTGGAACAGATGGTTAGATAGGTGACAGTATTTTACAGTGTGCTAATGTGTCTGTAGCATCCCTGTGCAGACTTCTGCCCAGTATTATTCATTTGAAACAGGAAGTAGATAGGTGTTGTTGGAATCTTCAGAATAGTTAAAAGGCTAGTACCTGACCAGACAGGAGAGTGTTACAGTAATCAAGGCTGCTAGTAATACAAGCATGCATTCGTCTCTCAGTGTCAGCCTGCGAGAGGAAAGGTTGCACCTTTACAGCTGTGTTCTGTAAAGGTCCATGTAATATTCAAGCTTTCTAAAAGCTTCCTAACGGTTGTAATGACTATCTTTAATCGGTAGCGATCAGGGAACAAGATCCCTTATAATAAATCCCTTATGAATAAATATTTCATTTACGAACGCTGTTTTGGTTCGGAAAACACGCTTTTTAAAATGCAGTGTCCTACCTGACATTCGGTTTGCATATAAACATGTTGTGAGTGCCAGGGGTGTTCTAGGGGAGTAGACTGACCTTTCTCTGGTGGCTGCCTCTCCCAATCGTGTGCGCATGTAGAAACACAACAGCTAATGTCCAACACTGCAAGTTCGTTTCGGGGGGATATATTATTATTAGGGAGGATGTTGTTGTTTGGACAACTTCAGACAGAATTTCTCCACGATGGCAGATTTCCGGCAAACTTACTTACTCTTCTTTAAGTGATACAAATATGTTTTAGTCACATTCTTGATATGGGTTTCAAAATTAAGATCTGAGTCAATGGTAACACCTTGTTTTTTTGCCTGGTGCTTAGTATTACTGTAAGTAGTGTCTTTAAGTGTGCAGACAGTTTGACCAGGACAAGGACAAAGAGCATTTTGGCATCAGCATTAATTAATTAATTCTAAGGTCATTAAGAACCTAGTTAATAACTTAACAACATAGTGCTATCTCAGTGCTATGATCGGCACAAAAGCCAGATTGGAACATGTCAAAGGTACAGTTGGGAAGAAGGAGATTATTTAACAGTTTGAACACCTTTTTTTCAAGAATTATTATTTTTTTGCTTAAAAAGGGAAGGTTGGAGATTGGCCTAAAATCGCTAAGGACTGAAGAGTCTAAGTTACTTTTCTTCAGGAGGGGTTTCACCATGGTAGTTTTAGGTGCAGATGAACAGACCCCCACTTTGCTGAGCATTTCTGTATGACCACTGCAAAAGAGTTCATAGTGCTTCCATGTGGTGGAAGGTGGGGTAACAAGTCATCAAACACATCTTCAGGTCTTGCCTGAGTGATCCTCCTCACCTAATATTGGTTCTCTTATCTCAGAAGTATGTTGCAAATTCCTCACATTTGTAGGTGGAGAGCAGATCACCAGGTGTCTTGTGGGCGGGATTTATAAGGCTGTCAATCGTTGAAAAGAGCACTGTTTGAGTTGTTATGATTCATTATCAATTTTGAGAAATGATCCCGTCTGTCTTGGCGTTTTTTTATTGCCTTATTAAAAGCAGAAAGATGCTCTCGAAGAATATCAAGGTGGACCTGAAGTTTTTGTCCGCTCAGACTTTCTGCAAATTCTTTTAAATTTGGCCACAGCCTTTTTCAGTTTGACTGGTGCTACAGAGTCGATAGTTGCCCTTAGTTTGGTGTTGAAGCTGGTTGCTAAATCATTATCACAGGAGGAAGCTGTTGATGGTGTACTATTCATATTCATATTCATCATGAAATTCTCATCTGCTCAGCGACATGGCTAGATAAATAATAGAGTGAAAATATATTTTTCCCCACTTCTAATAGACTGACATGCATTCATGTTTAGCCAGGTTTCAGATAAAAACATTACAGTGCAGCTTTCGCTCTGAGATAAGATCAATAAAGGTTTTGCCAGATAGGGACCTAATATTCAAAAGCACCATGGTAATGTTCTCTGGGCTGTTCGGTGCTGCCCGGCCACAGTTAATGGAATGGATACCAAGTTATTCACATTTGAACCACCTGACAGTTTTCTTGTAGTCTGTCGACTGTGATAGGAAATAATAGACTGTAGCACATTCAGTATTCCAAGCAGTCAATCCACTAAAAGCAGCCCAGTTTAGTGGCATTTTGACTTCTGATTGATCCTTGTGTACATCTATCATTTACATTGTTCAGTGGAATCTAAATGTATTTTCTTCTAACTATCAAGATAACATTATTTAGCGATTTTTTTGTTTATTCATGTATAACAAAAAAGCAAGACACTATTACACATGTACATTGAAAGTAATGGCGTTCTGTATGCGGGTGTCATGAAATTAGGCTATGCAGATTAGAATAAGTATAGTACTGTGTTCATTTCCCCCCCAAAAAACACAAAAAACTAACAGCTCTTCAGATTTGCGACGAAAAAGAGTTAGTTCTGGGCTACGGCTACGTGAACGACCAATCACTAGTGCTCATGTGAGTGTAATATCCCTGTGCAGGCTCCTATCCAGTACGAGGCTCTGATGCAGATGGACTATCTAGACAGCGTGATCAACGAGTCTCTCAGGTTGTACCCCATCGACTTGAAAGAGTCGCCAAGAAATCTGTTGAGATCAGCGGCATCACCATCCCCAAGGGTATGGTCGTCATGATACCCATCTGGACCTTGCACCGTGACCCCGATGTGTGGGAAGACCCAGAGGAGTTCAAACCAGAGAGGTAATGGGCCACATCTTAACCACAACCACAATATCAATCACAACAGCAACGATAAGAGCAGTGTTCCACAAACAACCATAAAACAAACCTAAATGCGACGACCAAACACAAACAGGTTTCTTCAACCATGTATAACCATCATATTACTGTGATTTAATTGATATGTTCTTTAACCCCTCCTCCTCTGAACTCTCCGTGTGTAGGTTCAGTAAGGAGAACAAGGAGAGCATCGACCCATACACCTACATGCCGTTCGGGTTGGGCCCACGGAACTGTATCGGGATGCGATTCACTCTGGTATTGATGAAACTGGCGATGGTGGAGATTCTACAGAGGTTCAACTTCACCGTCTGCAAAGAGACAGAGGTGAGACAAAATAATGATACAATGATTGTAAATATAATTTTGTACCTATGACTTTGTTGCGTTTCTATATGTAGCAGAGGTGATTTTGGAATCACACTCGCGTGATGAGGTAGCCCTGCCTGAGACATGTAAACTGAAGTGTCGCCCTCAGACCTTGAGGATGTCCTCTTGGCTTAATAGTAGCGTTTGTGTCTTCCACATGGGAGACCCGGGTTTGAACCCCCATACTACAATTCTGTACTTGCGTACTGCATGAGTATGTACTCCCCATTTAATTTCCCAGATTGCATTTTTCAGTACTAGGCGCCAATCATCCTCAGTATAGGCTACCTACTAAATGATGGAAGTGTGAGATTTAAAAAAAAAGCTATTTGTATTTCTGCAAAACTCCCTCGAGACTTCATAGGGCCATTTTAATGTATGTCGACCCAAGAGAGGTTGTCCAGGAGTTTGAGTTTATTTGAATTTATAGTGCAATGCTACCCGAACGTAACAGTGACACTGTATTAGGTAACATTCATAGTGTAACGCTGACATCTGTTTTACTCGTTCCTTCATACTTTAACTGTGTGTCAACTCTCACCAGATCCCCATTGAGATGGACCTGTTCCGCTGCCAGGAGTCCAACGACAACCAGCTCAAAGCAGACAGCCAGTGATGAGGACCTGCCCTGCTGCAGGTCTCTCAGTTATTATGTTACACATAGATCTAGGATCAGCCCCAACACTGGCTACTTTCAAAAATGGGAAAAAAAAAAAAAAAAAGGGCTTCGCTTTTGCCTTAAATTGAAACTAAATTGGCGCTAATAATTGCACTGTGACCCTAAAATGCACTGTGACTTTTATTCTTTTTTTTATGTCTTTTATGCATTTTTATTCTAATTTTTCTTTCATGCTCTTTCCTTTTTATCTATTTTACGTAAAGCACTTTGAATTGCCTCTGTGTATGAAATGTGCTATATAAATAAACTTGACTTGCCTTGCCTTGCCTCGCCTCGCCTCTGGGCTCTGCTGCTACTGTATGCTGCTCTCTTTGTATCTGTCTATTAGTGGAGGTCCAGGACTCGTTGTACAGAGACAGTTGTTGTCTGTCGTCTGCAGTGCAGGGATTTGCATGTGACTTGTGTATGTTTTGTACTCGTCTGGTAGTGGGTCTCTATCATCACGCTAAAAACGTGTGTATAATCACAAACTAAATCATAACATGAGAATGAACAACATGCCAAATGCAGTTAGCGTCTAACCAGAAGTGCAAAAAAGCAGAAAAGTGCAATGTGAACAATATATACAGGTAGAGCAGTATAAGCAATATATGAGCAGTATAAGTAGTGCAGTATAAGCAGTATATGAGCAGTATAAGCAGTATATGAGCAGTATAAGTAGTGCAGTATAAGCAATATATGTATTAACAGTAACATTATAAGCAGAATAAATATAGAATGCAGTATGAACAGTATAAGCAGTATATGAGCTGTATAAGAAGTGCAGTTACCAATGTATTGGGTCTATCTATGGGTATCGTAGTGCAGCAGTAGTCAAAATGTACCTGCATTTTATCGGTTGAAGTGCCATCTCATCTGTCATAAGATTTGACTTGTAAAACTGAAAAGTAGGATACAACTAATAGCCTAAATGTATAAACACAGGCCACAACCAAAAAACAACATGGGAAAATCGTTTACGCATCCTCTGCAGCAGGAACAGTGCAGAGAAAAAGTATGTACAGTAAACCCCATAACTGAATACACTTCATACGCTTCAGCGCGACACAGAACGCCTATACTGCAACAAAGTAAAAAGATGAGACAGACACGTGTCTTCAATAACTTGCATGTTTAATCAAAATACAAGCATTCGGCACATCGTTAACTTGTAGGAAAGTTTAATCAGGTTTTATCAATTGTATTATTTTAAATGTGAAATAAATAGCATCAGTGCAGAGGCTATAACACACTACAAAAGTCACATTAAATCACGGAAAGTAGGCTAGGCTAATTAACGGAACTATATGAATATACAGCCGGAGCCCAGTCCAGGGTTCTGAAAGCGACAAGTAACAAGTGTGCCCATCAACTGTCTAGATATTAGGCCTATACGTAACATTTAGTCCTCCACTTTATATCACAGCCAGTATAACGTTTAAAATGACTACAAAACAAAAGCAATATAGTCTACAGTGAACAGCGCATTGTCCATTTGTCATACATGTCCAAACAGACCTGCTCACTTGAATAGGAAAGTAGCGCGGCGGTTCGTTGCTTCAGCAAACCTCTCGATGACTTTACTGTTGAAATCCATCTGTCCCTGGATCAATGCATTTTCAATGGAAATCATGTCAAGGCCGTTCAGTCGCTGGTGTCTGTTCTGTTCTGACAGATGTATAATGTCTTTGAATCCAGCCGATGCCCAAATAGTCTCCACCAAAAATCATACATGGGAAACAGAACAGCGCATGTTTCGAGGTGGTAGCGGTTAGCCATCTCTTTTTGTCAAACCATTCCTGTTGGCCCTAAACGTTTTATCTCCAACTTCTCTTCCAAAGGCAATGTACTGAACCGCATGGTCAACAAATAATCTACACGATTCATTGTGAAAACTTTAGCTAGCTAGCATTAGCGATAGACGTACAGTAGATGAACTGAATTGCTTTGTGATTATTTCCTGTCATGTCAGACCACGTTAACGACATTAGCGTTTAATAGTTTTTCGCCACCTGTTGCTAGGCAGAATTCATACCCAATATAATTTGCGTGAGGTTTTCCCTGCTTACGCCAATCACCCTCACGTTGTTCCCCTCGCAACGATGGGGCAGAGTGCTCCGCTGCCCCACAGCAGAAAGACGGGACAGAGAGCGCAGTCCGCACACACTAGTAATTACTAGTAATTAGTAATTACTCCAAAAACAGCACTATACGAATTATGAGTCAAGTTTATTATATTTATACACACCAATTTCACCATTTAATCTATTTTGTATTAAATATAAAAGACTTATTATTATTACTAATAAAAAATAGGACTAATAATTGTTTCGTATTTGTAATGTACTTTATGAGACTTTATGTTTGTAATGTACTTTATAAAGAAAAAAACCCTGTATATCCCCAAATTTGATTCTATGCAATATGTTTTTTCAAATGTTGTATTTGTCTTGTAGGCTACTTTTGTGTAAGCCGTATATTGTGGGTAAAATGCACTATAAATTCAAATGAACTTAAACCTAAATGTGTATTGCAGTGGAATCCTAACTCGAGATCCGCGTGTAAATCGAATCAATTTCCCATTGACATGAATGCAAGATTTACGCGCGCGGATTTGGAGTTAGGATTCCACCCAAAATGCGTTGCTATTGGTATCATTATGACGTTGATATGTACACAGAATTGAGAATGTTCTGCAATAATACACAAAGTTCTTGAACTTTTAGTTTAGTGGCATAACGAGCTAAGACGCAACCTGAACCTGTGCAATCAGTATTACCAGAGTGAGATATAAAGAGATTATAACCGGAAGATTCGGCGCTTATACACAGCCTACTGACTGAGGTAGGCTAATGTAGGCCAGAGATGTAGTATAGTTGACATATAGTATAGTTTTATAACACTTGTATTTGTAAATACTTGAGATGGCATAGGCCGACTACCTTTACAGCATTTGGACAAGGGACGCGTAAAAATGTCACTGAGAGATATCTGTCACTAGGAGATGATATTCCCATTAAGTCGAATTCAGCGTTGGATATTTCTATATGCCTAAAAACTCACATCTTTAGAAAGGCCTTCCTTTAGGTCCTGTCCTCTTGTTGTTGTTAGTGTTTTGTTTGTGTTTTTGTTTGTGTGTCTATTGCACTCAACTGCACAGGATTTGAAATTGTCGGCTACAAATGAAAAACACATTCCAAATTTTGTATTATTATTATGAGAGACCTAAATGCATGAATTGAATTAGGGCTATTTTAATTTTGCCGAGGTCTTCTGCTTATTAGCCTATATGCTCCTACCTGTACCAGGCCGATTCCAGTTAATAAAATGTGCCCATTATATGGCCACTGATATTTGACCTGTTGGCCACAATTGTAGGCTATATTTCAAGGCGTGTCAACAAACATAGCCAGCCAACCCACACTGGAAGCTTTTGCTGACTCTAACATAGGCCTCTGACAGGACCAAGTCACTTCGAACCATTGCATCGAACGCTGATAAGAGTTGTTAGGCAGTGAATTACCATGATAGTCATTCCAAACCCATTATGACGCCAGCCGAACGCACATTATAGATAATAACATTTCTTTGCTGCCAATCGGTGTACTGGTATTTGTTGACTGATTCAGTAGGGCAAACTCAAAGATTGTTATCCCTTTCTCCTTTGGGGAATCTTTCTGACATTCCTGTTGTATTATAGTATGGGTGTGTGGAGATTATTTCAATCATTTTTGTTTGTGTTCTATCTACTGTAGGTGCATAAAAACAATGGAGGTGAAAATATATATGAGTATTGAGGATTAAGACAGAGAAGGCAGAGTTTGAGAAAAAGATAGAGGAATATGAGAAACAAAAGAGAAGGGACCAAAAAGTTAGGCAGAGGGAGGAGGAGATCCTGGCCAGAAAGGCAGAAAGACTGCAGGAGGACAGGAATGAGTTCAATAGGGAGAGGGAGGAGATGGACAGTGGGATCAAGATCCTCATGATGGAGATTGAGAAAGAGAAGGAGTCCTCAAAGGAGATACTTAGAAAGGCTGAGAAGGCAGAGGCAGAGTTAAATATGATGAGGAAGGAGAGCGTGAAAATCCAAAGAGACGGGCAGAAGGTGGAGCAAGAAATGCTCAGGATGTGGAAGGAGAAGGAGACATTTCTCAAGGCCAAGAAACAGATGGAGAAAGAGATGGAGAAAAATATGGTGGCAGTCAAGAGGAGAGAGGCCCTGGTGATGGAGGCCGAAGAAAGACTTAAACTGAGCAAGGAAAAAGAGAAGGAAGAGCAGGAGAAGGAGACCTCAAAGGAGATGCTTAGAAAGACAGAGAAGGTCGGAGCAGAGTTGCAAATGATAAAGAAGGAGTGGATGAAAATCAAAAGAGACGGGCAGAAGGTGGAGCAAGAAATGCTTGGGATGTGGAAGGAGAAGGAGACATTTCTCAAGGCCAAGAAACAGATGGAAAAAGAAATGGAGGCAGTCAAGAGGAGAGAGGCCCTGGTGATGGAGGCCGAAGAAAGACTTAAACTGAGCCAGGAAAAGGAGAAGCTAGAGCAGGAAAAAGAGACCTCAATGGAGATGCTTAGAAAGACAGAGAAGGTCGGAGCAGAGTTGCAAATGATAAAGAAGGAGTGGATGAAAATCAAAAGAGACGGGCAGGATGTGGAGCGAGAAATGCTCAAGATGTGGAAGGAGAAGGAGACATTTAAAAAGGATAAGAAACAGATGGAGAAAGAGATAGAGGCCATCAAGAGGAGAGAGGCCCTGGTGATGGTGGCTGAAGAAAGAGCGAAACAGAGTCTGGAAAAAGAGAAGCTAGAACAGGAGAGGGAGACATTGAAGAAGGTGAGCATGGTGACGATTAGAGAGATGGTAGAGAACCTATAGACTAAGTAGATGAAGGTGATTGTTGCTAGTTTTACTATAGCATTTAGTCCATGACCTTCAACTCTCAGTTGAATTTGTCCAATTCTTGTCTCACCTTGCACTCCCCTCTGATGTTACTTTTTTAATTTCAGATGAACGATGGCTCCAGATATGCAGATATGCCCCAACCCTCATGTTCTCTGATGGCTCAGCTGGTACACAATCAGGCAAACCAGGGGACGAGCCTTTCTGTCAAAAGCCTTGTTGATGTGGCCCTGGCTGAGAGCGTGTGGGGGTGCAGAGATAAGACAGGGGACTGCACATGCCGACACCGTTAGCCTGGAAACCTCAACACAATTGGCCGCTATTTAGGGATACATAGCAAATCAATTTATATAGTTGTCTTAAGTTCAATAAATTAAGTTGAAGATTAAATTAAATTGACTTCCTTTCTCTACCACTGTGACTGCTTGTGGCATTTATTATTATAGAAAGTCTTACTTGTGATGACCGTGATGTATGTAGCTGAAGATGAATGTAGCTATTTATTTTAAGTCGCTCTGGATAAGAGCTTCTGCTAAATTACTCAAACGTAGGCCTAAAGTACATCCGTAAAATAATGTATCCATTTCCTGTTAACCATCTCTAAACCCTAGATGGCAGTATTTACTCTTACACCAGAAACGTGACCAGTTGCACGTGTGGATGCAGAATAAATAGCCCTCCCAATCTGTTTCTGCAAGGAACTTCTAATTTATGGATTCTGTACATGGATTCTGTCTTGTCAAGTCTGAATATGTTAGAGTTGGGGTTTGTCCTCTACCTCCAAATATAAACGAGGACAATCACTTTGTTTTTCATACAGGTACCACTATTGTATGTATTTCTATTATCAAGGTTTCTATTACTTTACCATACTATGAAACTAATTGAATATGTTTTTAAGCGTCCAAAAAGCATTGATACCATTTCCAAGCACTCCAAGAATCATTTTGCGTTGCTGCTACAGCAGCCGCGCAATGTCAACACTTTACACACGCACTGGTGTAGCATGTAACATTAAAATCCATCAACTTCATATCAAACCATTGATGATTGGTGAACTTGTTGGATCAGTTAAGGCCTGTGCCAGAAATCAGTACACACACCAATCACACAATGGGACTATAACAGACACATACAGTGCATTCTGAAAGTATTCAGACCCCTTCACTTTTTCCGCATTATGTTATGTTACAGCCTTATTTTAAAATAGATTAAATTATTAATCTAATCATTAATCTACGCACAATACGCAATAATGACAAAGGTGCTTCAACAAAGAACTGAGTAAAGGGTCTGAATACTTATGTAAAGGTGATATTTCAGTTTTTTATTTTGAATAAATTAGCAACAATTTCTAAAAACCTGTTTTCACTTTGTCATTATGGGGTATTGTGTGTAGATTGATGAGGAAAAAAAAATGTTGAATCCATTTTAGAATAAGGCTGTAACATCACAAAATGTGGAAAAAGTTAAAGGGTCTGAATACTTTCCGAGAGCACTGTATTTACATCTTGATTCACAGAATCACGCCTTGTACACACTTGCAAGTGATAGCAACGCCCATCACCTGTCCCAATAAAGAGATGCTCCAAGCGCACCATTTCATCCTTTCCACTCTTCACTCTCTGACTGTCTGAAGTGTACTGTAGTTGTGTTGTTGTAGCTGGCTACACCTCAGCCTATGATTCTCACGGGGCGTTAGATTGTCTCTGATAGAATCCTACGGTTCAGCTCGACATTCAACGACGATTTTCACCTTCTGAGCACCTGTTAACTCTCTGAGCTAGCAGGCTAACCTGTGAGCTCTCAATTCTTTGTTATTGTTGAACCCTAGCTCAACAATAATTCCTCAGGTTATTATTATAACTTGCTAGGTCATATGTGTAGGCTACAGCTAGCACTTGGGACGGTCGGCTAACTAAGTTACTTGTTGTTTCCGGACAGCTGAGAACCTTGGCTAGCTTTGACAAGCTAATATTGAGAAATATTAGCACCCTGTTTGCAGGAGGGTTGGCCAGCTTGTGTTTGTAGCCCTGGGACTACTGAGCACTTTCTAGTTTGACATAATTCCTAGTTAGTTACCTCGTATAATGATCTAGAATATGCCAGTTCTCTCTAGTGTGAGACCAGTGCCATATCTAACTATGCGGGTACCAGTTCCCTGTGGTAGCACGTGGGTGTAGTAATGCTGAGGTGTGCTGATATTGTACCTGCTTGTTGCTTCGTGCGCTGTATCTAAACTAGTCAACTACACTATCTACAACTACACTGTCTATCACAACTAAGTCAACTAATAAACATGGGCTACGCATATCTTAAACATGCCTGTGTCTGTGTGTTTGTGTGTGTGTGTGTGTGTGTGTGTGTGTGTGTGTGTTTGCATACATGTGTTTTTTCGGGGATGCATAGAAAGTCTTCCAGCTGTTCCAATGAGAACATCCATCCATAGACCTATGCATTTAATTCTGGTTTGTTTATAACTAAGAGGAAGACACGGTTATCATCAAAAACCACTAGTTATCATCAAAAATGATGGTCACAGTTTGCTAAAAAAAAGTACCTAAAAAGCCTGCAGAGGTCTCGTAAAAATGAAAGTTTGGAGAAAAAAGGATCTGCCCAAGATTTACAGCATACCACCTCATCTGTGAAACATGGTGCAGGGGGTGTTAGGTTTGGGCATGTATAGTTGCCATTAGAACTTGTTAACTTGTCTTAATTGATGATTGTACCTGCTGACGGCAGCAGCAGAATGTATTCTGAAGTGCACAGAAACATCTTGTCTGCTTGAGTGCAAGCAAATGCGTCCAAATGCATTGGATGGTGCCACACCATACAATAAAACAATGCCATAGCCAAAACACTGCCATAGCAACTAGTGGAAAGATCTTGATTGGCCAAGTCAATCTTCAGATTAAAATTCAATTGAACATGCATTACATTTCCCTAATGATAAGAATTTAGGCAAAAAGACCTCAAAACAAACAACAACTGAAGATGGCTGCAGTACAGGCCTAGCAGAGCATCACCAAAGAAGATGCCCAGCGTCTGGTAGGGTTAGTGGGTTGCAGACTTCAGGCAGTTATTGTCCACTAAATACTAGTGGATTGTCCACTAAATACTAAACATGACTGCTTCATATGGACATTTGATAAGTCTGTCCCATTACTTTTGGGTACACTGAAATAGGGGGACTATGCATAAAAAGTGGGGTAATTTTTGAATGGTGAAACCAATGTGTACACAAATACCGTCAAATAAAAGCTGAGAATCTCTACTTGTAATAATTGTTTAATTTCAAATCTAAACGTTTGGAGTATAGAGCCGAAAGAACAAAAAATGTTTTGTTGTCCCATTACTTACACAGGCAGGGGTTTGGGAAAGTGAACAACATTTGATGGTGAATACATACTGTATGTCAAACCCCAGCCTGACCACTCCGTTCTTCCACCTCGGCTGGCCGCCTCTAAGAGGATGGAGTGGTTGCGCTAGTTGGTCACGGCTTTTCACTGTCTTGGCGCCCCGGTGGTGGAACGAGCTTCCCAGTGCGGTCAGGACTGCAGAGTCACTACCTATCTTCCGCCGTAGATAGAAGACCCATCTCTTCAGGCTACATCTTGACTGTCCCTCCTAAAGACCTCTTCACCTTCCACTACCCACCTGTACAGTACCTCTAATGTAAAGCATTTTTAAAAAGCATTGTGACTACCAATGGCCCATCTGCTAAATGTCAAAAATTTAAATGTAAATGTGGTGAAAATGGGTGAAGTGTCTAGCCCCAAATTTACAAAAAAATGGTTAGGGCATAAACCCAATATTTTCATGTTTTATTCATTTTTCCAGAGAACAGATTGGTGTTGAATTGTGGGATATATGAAGGATTGCCCCTTTTAAAAGGCTACCCATTTTTAATTGGCAATTAGGGCACTTGAAATTAGCCAAATAAGCCACCTTTTTGGAGTGGTAGGGTCTCTCTCTGATAACCCCCCCCCCCCCCCCCCCCCTAAAAAGTACCACATAGGTTCTTGACATCAAAGATGAGCATGGAAATTAACAGGCCATGTAGCAATTAAGCTTATTTTATTTTCTCGTGCATGAGGTTATTCGCAGGTTACCTAAATGTTAACCTCGTCCTCAGGCTATCGCTCACAGCGCATATAAGTCTGGAATAACGACGACTCAAACCTGGCCGTAGGGTGATTACTGATTAAAGTATTTGTTATTATTTGATTTCAGCTAATCACACGGCTGCAAGGTGTAGCTTCTTATCAGAAATGTGTGGAATGTGCTGTGGAAGATGATTGATCCGAGGTAAAGCCAATGGCTATGCCCCGTCCCTGTTTTTGACGCTCTTGCTCTTGGCTTAATGAAAGCCAATGAAGTTTAACGCATTGGTCCAACAGACCTTTCGGGCATTTGGGCGGAAGTGTCTGGGAACGAGACTACTTAAATCTTAACATAATATTAACATAATCTTCAGCAGTACATGCTAAGCACAGTGTATCTATGAGAAGATATTCAGCAGTTTGCTCGTACAAAAGTCGTACAATTCCGAAGCGAGTATAAACCAAGGCAATAATTAATATTAAATACATTTAAATACATTCATAAAGTTCTTCATAACCAACATCAGGGAGATGTGACCAGAGAGGTGGTTGAGTGGATCCTGGCTATAAGGGCACACTCTTGCCAACACACATTCTGGTGTGACATGTGCGATGTCTTATTGATCTATGTTGCTTTGGCTGTCTCCATGTGTGGATCATTGTAATCAGGGGTGGGGCTGGCCTTTTAAACACCTGTGCTTTGTTTCATTCAGGGAAAACAAAGAGATTTTTAACATTTCTTTTAAAGAGACAACACACATTTTCTGCCATGCCTCTGTCAATTGATTTGGCTTTAATCAATGGTTTCTTCTTGATGTTGTGTACATGTTTTCATGCCTATGTCACCTTTCAGAGGAAATCAAGGAACCTATCCAGATCTGATGTCGTATTAGATGAGTCAAACCCTGTCAGAACATAGTTTGCTTTTGCTAGATTCTTTTCTTTTCTTTTGTCTAGTATTGGTGTACATGGTCGAAATGATGCACTCATGTTTAGTATTTGGTCGACAATACTTTGTATGCAATAACCGTCTGGGACCCATTGACCCCACCAGGTGCTGGGTATCTTCTCTGGTGATATTCTGCCAGGCCAGCCATCTTTTTGCCAGGTCTTTTTGCCCAAAATCTTACCATCAGAAAATGAAATGCATGTTCAATAGGATTTAAATCCAAACATTGACATGGCCAGTCAAGAACTTTCCACTTTTTCGCCCTGAAAATCTCCCTAGCTCCAATGGCAGTATGTTTTGGGTCATTGTCTTACTGTATGATGAAGCGCCATCCAATGAATTTGGAAGCATTGCTTTTACTCGACCAGACAAGATATTTCTGTACACTTCAGAATACATTCTGCTGCTGCTGTCAGCAGTAACATCATCAATTATGATAAGTTAGCAAGTTCTAGTGGCAGCTATACATGCCCAAACCATAGCATCCCCTCCACCATGTTTCACAGATGAGATGGTATGCTGTAAACCTTGGGCAGATCCTTTTTTCTCCAAACTTTCCTCTTGCAATCACTCTGATAATATTCATCTTATCTGTCCACAAGACTTTTTTCCACACCTCTGCAGGCTTTTTAGGTACTTCTTAGCAAACTGTAACCTGACTATCCTTTTTAAGAATAACTAGTGGTTTGCATCTTGCAGTGAAGCCTCAGCCATTTGCGATTGCTGAGCTCATCAGTGCTTGATTTTGGCAAGTCTAAGGTTTTGACTATGTTTCAGATTTTTCAGCTTTCACCATTTGTTAAATTCCTTTGCTATTGTAATGTATCTAACACCTTGTCCTTTGTTGGGAATGATATTTAAGGAGAGGGACAGCGAGATATTCTTTGAGTTTTGGCTTAGGCCCATCACGGGCATCATTCTCCCGCGTTGTCCTTGACGCACGTTAACGTATGGTTAAAACTTACAGACGTATGTTGTTTTAAATTGTGTTAAATTGGTTATTTTGTTGATACTCTATTCTCATTCTTCCTATGGGCATTAATGTGATGTTGTGCGCTCGATAAAGGTTCTGTTAATCAGGGCTGGCTCTAGCCATTTTGGTGCCCAAGCATTTTTCCTTCTTTTGCATTATCAAATGTCTAAATTAAGCACTCATGTTTAGTATTTGGTCCCCAATCCTTTGTATGCAAAAGTGCAAAAGTCTGTGACCCATTGACCCAACCAGACGCTGGGTATCTTCTCTGGTAATGCTATGTTGCAGCGACTGTTGTTGTTTTTTTAGGATGTTTTGCCCTAAGTCTCCTCTTGAGCAAATGAAATGCATGTTCTATAGGATTTAAATCTGGAGACTGACTTGCCCAGTCAACAACTTTCCACTTTTTGGCCCTGAAAAATTCCCTAGTTCCTATGGCAGTATGTTTTGGGTCATTGTCCTGCTGTATGATGAAATGCTGTCCAATGAGTTTGGAGCCATTTACTTGTACTTGGACTGACAAGATGTAAATAAATGATTCTCAATTATGGTGAGCATTCTTTGGTTATCCACTGGAAGTCTTCCTTGGCCTACTAGGTAATTTGCGATTTCTGAGCTCACCAGTGCTTTCTTTCCTTTTAATGAAGTTAAATGAAGTTCCAAACTGTTGATTTTGGTAGGTTTAAGGTTTTGGCTATGTTTATTTTTTTTCTGATATTTCAGCATCATAATGGCTTCCCTGACTTTCAATAACATCTCTTTGGTCCTCATGTTGACAAGACACCAATAGCAGACTGCACAAATTATGTGACGGAACACACCTGACGAACACACTTGTCAAGCCAATTGTCCTATCACTTTTGTGTAGCCTGAAATAGGGGGATTATGCATAAAAGTGTTGGAATTTCTGAATGATAAACCAATATGTACATTATATAAAAAATAAAAATCTCTACGTTTTTATTTCAAATCCAAACAGAAGAAAAAATGCTTCACTGTCCCATTACTTACTTACGGTACTGTATAACCTTCTGTGGAAAGGGTTTTACATGGAACCCAAAAGGTTTCTTCAAAGGGACAGTGGAAGAAGAACCCTTTTTGGTTCTAGGTAGCACTTTTTCAAAGAGTGCAGGATCTGTGATGGGTCTGTCTGTCTCTATCTACGGTATATTTGCTTGAATGCCACAGCCTATTTAAGTATTGTTGCTGACCATGTGCATCCCTTCATGGCCACAATTTCCCCACCTTCTAATGGCTACTTCCAGCATGATAATGCACCATGTCACAAAGCAAAAGTCGTCTTAAACTGGTTTCATGAACATGACAATGAGTTCAGTGTTCTTCAGTGGCCTTCCTTGTCACCGGATCTGAATCCAATAGAACATCTTTGGGATGTGGCACAACGGGAGATTCACATCTTGAAAGTGCACCTGAAAAATGTGCAGGAATTGCGTGATGCAATCATGTCATCATTGACCAGAATCTCAAAGGAATCAATGTCACGAAGAATTGAGGCTGTTTTGAGAGCAAAGGGAGGCTCTACCTAGTATTAGTATAGTGTTCCTAATAAAGTGTTGGGTGAGTGTATATCTAACTATCTTTGTTTTTGCTGGTCTGTAGGATCTATGATGGCCGTCAGCCCGTCCTGTGTATCATGGACACAGCCATGATCAAAACCATCCTCATCAAGGAATGCTACTCCCTTTTCACTAACAGGAGGGTAATACGCTAAATTGAAGTTGTTGTATGGGGAAAAAAACACAACTAAAAGAGTGATAATATCATTGTTATTATAGCATTATTAATATTCGGTTAATTTTGCAGTATATAATCATTGTTATTTTTCTAGAATTTCTATCTCAACGGGCCTCTGTATGACGCCGTGTTTATCGCTGAGGATGATGCATGGAGACGGATCCGCAGTGTCCTGTCTCCCTCCTTCACCAGTGGGCGGATCAAAGAGGTACAGTCCCATCTCTCCTCTCCTTCTTTTATTCATTCCAACAACACAAATAAATGAATGACTAACAACTCTGACGTGTGTGTGTGTGTTTATGTGATTTGTACTATGTGTATAGTGTGTATTCATTGTTGTTTGTTGTTGTGTGAAGCAGCAACTTTAATTGTCTAAGACAAATTTCCATCCGGGACAACAAAGTATATTTAATCTTATCTGAGATAAGTTCAGTGGTCAGATGACAGAGTTTAGAATAATAGTTCATCTTTGGAGTCACTTATTCCTTGACTATATACATAATGTATCCTGTATGAATGTATATTCTCAGGCTATATAAACATTAAAATAATTCCTGTTTCAAACATGATATTAACCCATGTTTTGCACATATTAATCCATGTATCAATCATCATATTTTTCCATGTATCCTTCCCAACTCAGATGTTCGGGATCATGAAGCAGCACTCTGGTAATTTGGTCAGCAATCTGAAGAAGACGGCCGATAACGAAGAGCCCATTGAACTAAAAGAGTGAGTATTTCTCTCCGAGAAGATAAGGTGAATTTGTAATTTCAGTGAACTCCCCCTTTAATTTTGTGGTTGTGGTTCTGGTGGTCAAAGATTTTGTGGTTGTGTTCCAGGTTCTTTGGACCATACAGTATGGATGTGGTCGTCAGCACTTCATTCAGTGTCGACATCGACTCCCTCCACAACCCCTCTGACCCCTTTGTGACCAACATCAAGAAAATGCTCAAGTTTGACATCTTCAGCTCACTGTTCCTCACAGTCGGTACAACTGCCTCCATATAGCTTTCAGTCTCAATCATTTTGTGCTTAATAAATGAAGCTATCGATTTCATTACACTGTGGAAACACTCTATGAGACCACCAGTAGCTCTCTGTCCTTCCTGGCCTACAATCTGGCAACCAGCCCTCACATTATGACCAAGCTGCAGGAGGAGATAGACACTGTTTCCCAACAAGGTAACCCCTCTGCAGACTCCTATATAGTACTATTCATGTGGAACAGGAAATATGATAGTGACAGTATTTTAGAGGGTACTGATGAGTGTGTAACCCCTGTGCACTGCAGACTCCTACAGTATCTATTACTATTGCTTTGGAACAGATGGTTAGATAGGTGACAGCATTTTGCAGTGTGCTAATGTGTCTGTAGCATCCCTGTGCAGACTTCTGCCCAGTATTATTCATTTGAAACAGGAAGTAGATAGGTGTTGTTGGAATCTTCAGAATAGTTAAAAGGCCAGTACCTGAGGACCTGAGGGATCTACAGGGTATATACCTTAAAAGCATGTCTGACATGCAGTGGTGTGCGTTACCATAGAGTGATTTCTAAACTAATACAATTATCTTAAAATAAATTATAAAACGAACAGGTTATTAGTGCAGAGACTTTTATGATATGTGCTCTCCATCTGACTCGTGCTGCTGCATTCTGTATCATTTGCCAATAGCTTTCTTTGGTCGACCAGACAGGAGAGTGTTACAGTAATCAAGGCTGCTAGTAATACAAGCATGCATTCGTCTCTCAGTGTCAGCCTGGGAGAGGAAAGGTTGCATCTTTACAGCTGTGTTCTGTAAAGGTCCATGTAATATTCAACCTTTTTAAAAGCTTCCTAAAGGTTGTAATGACTATCTTTAATCGGTAGAGATCAGGGAACGAGATCCCTTGAAATAAATATTTCATTTACAAACGCTGTTTTGGTTCGGAAAACACGCTTTTTAAAATGGAGTGTCCTACCTGGACACTCGGTTTGCATATAAACATGTTGTTACTGCCAGGGGTGTTATAGGGGAGTGGACTCACCTTTCTGTCTCTGGGGGCTGCCTCTTCCAATCGTGTGCGCATGCAGAAACACAACAGCTAATGTCCAACACTGCAAGTTCATTTCGGGGGGTTATATTATTATAAGGGAGGATGTTGTCGTTTGGACAACTTCAGACAGAATTTCTCCACGATGGCAGATTTCCGACAAACTTACTTACTCTTCTTTAAGTGATACAAATATGTTTTAGTCACATTCTTGATATGGGTTTCAAAATTAAGATCTGAGTCAATGGTGACACCTCTGTTTTTTGCCTGGTGCTTAGTGTTACTGTAAGTAGAAGTGTCTTTAAGTATGCAGACAGTTTCTCT
The DNA here is from genome assembly GCF_951799395.1 of Argentina silus. Taxonomy (NCBI): domain Eukaryota; kingdom Metazoa; phylum Chordata; class Actinopteri; order Argentiniformes; family Argentinidae; genus Argentina; species Argentina silus. The sequence goes on from NC_139654.1 coordinate 42,186,038, forward strand.
CTTTCGGTTTTTGCTCCAATGACTAGTTCTGTGACATCCATATGTCTGCAATGCATTTCACCAGGAAATCAATCAAACTGTTTGACTGGTGCTACAGAGTCGATAGTTGCCCTTAGTTTGGTGTTGAAGCTGGTTAATAAATCATTATCACAGGAGGAAGCTGTTGATGGTGTACTATTCATATTCATCATCATGAATCTCATCTGCTCAGCGACATGGCTAGATAAATAATAGAGGATGCAACAGGAGTAAGACCCTTTGTAATCACTAGGTCCAGGGTGTGGCAGTGGTTATGGGTGAGCCCAGTAACTCGCTTAATAAAGTCCGTAGAATTCAAATCAAATCCATGGCTGTCGAGTCAGTCTCATTGTCCACATGTAGGTTAAAATCACCAATGATAATAATCTTAGCATAATTTGAATGAAAGGTAGATGGGCCTTGGATGAAACCGTGATCTTTACATTTCTCATCCTTGTCATCAGGTGTCTTTATCACTCATTACTGTGCAACAGGAGGCTGATGGAGGTAGAAATGGGAGGACAGCTCATTGTAATTAGAGCTTGACAGACATATCTGATATTGGCCTTAAAGAAATATCGGGGAGTTATTCACCATGTTATATATAATATAGAGGAAACTGGACAGCACTTATTATGGATCATTTAACACAATTACACATGACACAACTGTGTTAACAGAGACACAATACGTCCTGCTCCTGTACATGTTTGTATATACTGTACATTTTCCCCTATGTCTGCTAAGGGCTTCACTGCTTTTTCCACTGTTTATGTGGCACATAATATATTTATATGTAATTGGCCACTTACGTAAATGTGTTATTTTATATGTATGCACTTTATCTTACATGTTTACAGACTCCCCCCATTCAATTTCACGCATTTCTATTTGGAGTATAAAAGGCACTAGATCACCTGCGGGTATATAAGCTGTGGCTTGCGCTGCGTTCTTCAGTTGGCAGTTAATACCTGAACCAGTAAAGACTGAGGACCAGACGACTCACTAGTGTGTTTTCCATTTATTCTTAAGCATAAGCATTAATACAGTTTGTCATTAATGTAGGCTTTCTATTTAGTGTACCGTTAGGCATAGTAGCATATGAAGTTTGTAGTCTGTTAGCGGTAATTGCGCTAGCTTGGTATCCTAAACGAGGACGAGTTAGCACTAGTTTGCCGTTTACGATGAGTGGTTGTTGTCAAATGACACCTGACAAAACATGTCGAAGGGAGTCTGGTGTAACGTTTGCCTGACTCCACTGATACAGATGTATGTGTAGGATTTAATGTTAGAGTGTTTTGTAGTTTACATTTTCTTTGTTTTTCTTCGTTTTCTCCTAACGGTTAAGAGAAGGTAGACGGTTAGAGCCAGAGCCCGAACCGCTGATGAACAGCGCTGTAGTTTACCGTTGCCAAGGCAACCAGGCAGCTCACAGGTTGTACCATATTTCTAAATCATTATTTTGATATAATACTGAAATGTTGATATTATATTGTTATTGTTTTACATTGTAATTTGTATTGTTCCAACTAAGTTCAGTTGGCAGTTAATACCTGAACCACGAGTATGTTTTCCATTTATCCCCCCCCCCTATACTAACCCTAACCCCAACCCCACCCAGAGACCTCTTCATCCCCGCTACCCCCCTTGTACAAGTTCTCTCCTGCTAATACAAATAAAATGAAATAGCCGACTGCCTATGGCCCCTGGTGTGAGCATTGATTACTTTGTCTTATGATGACTGTTGGATAGATGATTCAATTACTTAAACAAATGTATTGTTGTAAGTCGGTTTGGATAAAGGCGTCTGCTAAATGCCATGAATGTAAATGTAAATTACAATGGAGGGCCATGTCCAGAAACGACCCAGAGCCCCTACCACTGATCTATATACCTATATCTATGTCTGTGTTTTGTCTATTAATTAATAATATGATGATGATTAATCCCAACGACGTATATTTTCCAAGAAACAACATGAGCATATCTGTAATCAAATAAATATCTCCTGCGTCATAATGCTGTTGTCTTGATGACGCTGCTAGCAATGACGTAAATTTATGTAAAAGTCACTTTGGTCACTTGAACCTCCAGTTGTTGTCAAATAGCCTTTGCTGATTGTCATTTGTAATGTGGTACGCTCATTAGTGGAAATAGATTCAATTACATTTCAACACAATGGAGAAAAACTGGTGGGACCCGCCGCAGGTAAATTTGCCTTGCTCTATTTTAGTTTAAATAAACGGGAATACTTTACATTAAATTCGCGCAGATCCCCCCTACCTTAATCGAATAAGCACTAGGCCTACAAGCTCCTGTATATTTTCAGCCTACCTCAAGTCCGTGAACTGCCTTCAAGTAAACGCAAAGCTGTAAGAAGCAGGGCTGAAAATTAATCAAATGTAATCAAATCAAGCTCTATCATCCGTGGTGACAACATGTTACTGTACACTTGTTTGTATTCGTATGTTATCGTCCAGTCAAAGTAGCCTACAATTCAAAGCAACATTTCCCCCACAATCAGGACCTAGACCTACTGCAAAGAAATACCCTTAATTGGCTACTCTTTGTTGTTAGATCGCTGTGAAGTAATTCATCCGACTCGGCAGACAGTTTGATCCCAACATCAAGTCAAATCGCGGTAATTTCGGTGAGCGCGCAATTCCAAAAACAGCTGTTTGTCAGTGAAAGAGCAGCGTAACAGCCTAAAAAGTGAAACGGGACGAGCTCAATCGTTGTTACAGAGAGAAATGTGGCTGCAAAATCAACCATTTTAAAGATCAACATTAAAACGAGACAGCTTTATAAATAACCTATAGAGGATGGACTATCGAAGAAAGATGATTGACAGAACAATATCAAAATGGTTAATTTGATGTTTTCAGGTAGGCCCTATCTAAAATATAACCAAACATAGTTGGCACTAATAGGTCTTAATCGACAGGACCTTTCTTTAAGTAAGTCGTAAGTTGACTTTGCAAAGGGCCTACAATTACTTACTGTACAGGCCTACATGATTTGCAATATAAATTGTGTCGGATATGTTGAATACAAGGTAGATGTAGGCCTTTTTTAAAGGCAAAACTAGAGAGCCCCTTTTGGGAAATTGGGAACGCAACAGCCTATTCTTGAGAACATTGTGAGGTACCGCAATCTCTTTGCGAGGGAAGCCTGTTATCTAACGCAATCATATTTCTTGACGTTTCCCTGTCATTGTGTCTGTCATCTCCATCAGGAAGTTTCAAAGCACTATGCTACTGTATTTGATAACTACCCACTCACCCCATTCAGGATGGCTAAACATAGACAATATGTAAAGATCACTGGAGACAACTGAATGGTTTTATACTCAGAAAAGACAAATACATTCATAGAGACATTCTCGAGACTGCACCTGTAGTGTGTTCACTGTATGTCCACAGGAGTGTAAAGAGGATCAGGCTGCCCTGATGATGGAGGCAGCAGGACCGGCAGCTTTCGCAGCCTACACCCCACTCCCACAGAGGACATCAAGACGGGCCAGGCACACGAGAGAGAGGGCCAGAGTGGCTAAAGAAAGAAAGGAAGAGAAGGAGGGTTGGAGGAGGGAGATGGAGGAGAGAGCGGAAGAGGTGGAGGGAGCCCAAAACCTTCTGCATAAGGTGAAGGAGCACACCGATGCAGAGAAGGAGAGGCTGAAGGAGGAGAGAGAGAGGGTGGACAAGGACAGAGAAATGGTGGACAAGGACAGAGAAATGGTGGAGAGGAAGAGGAAGATAGTCAACCATCTTAAAGATAATATGGAGAGGAAGAGGAAAGTGTGATCCTTTTGGCTTCTCAAATCACCTCAAAATAATTTAGATTTTATCTATACAAATGATAAGACAATTTTTCTCTTTCAGATATTTCAACACTGAGACAATTCTGGAAATCCACAACTATCCCGAACTTACTACCACAATAACTACCCTGCATACTACCACTATAACTACACTTGCCGTTTCAATTCTCTTTCATTAAAGTCATATTCAAAGGCAAACTGTGTGTCATGTTTGAAATGCTGTATTTTACAAGTTGCATAGCTGTAAACTATGTTGAGTGATGATGAGTTTAGGAAGAAAAGGTATGTAAAAAAATGAATACTCCTGCACACACGATTGTTACCTCTGCTTATTTGTTGTGTCGACGTTTCGGTTTATGACCTTTATCAAAACATTTTTATCTGTGAGGTCTATTCCTAACACCACAAAAAGACAAAGTGGTGGTGTTTGTGTTTTTTACATTTACAAGTTGAGGAAGAAAAAACATGGCACATGTATGCACATGGGTTAGATTAGAAACAATCTGGGTAAACCTTAATTTGAAGAGGTATGCATGAGGTCTGTTATGTTTTTCTCTATATCCCATAATATTGATTACAATGATCAACATATTTGTACCCTGAAAAGAACCCAAACTGAACAAGTTCCCCATTATAAGTACCTGGGCATTTAGATAGATGATACACTTTTAAAATACATGTTGAAAAAGTGATCAAGAGTTTGCGAGTTAGACTTGTACTTGTTTTGTAAAGAAATGTCTTGCTTCACCTTTGATAATAGGAGGAAGATTGTCTTGGCAACGCTCCTCCCTGTCCGTGATTATGGTGACACAATTTAAAATCACACGACAGCCTCAATTCTTAAACCACTAGACCCGATTTATCACTTCATTTATCAGTTCATTTGTAGGCATGTTTTCTGTACCCGCCATTGTCTTTTGTATCAGTCTGTGGGTTGGGATTCTTTGACGTTGAGAAGGGCTTATCATTGGATTTCATCTGTATATAAAGCAGTTCTTTTAAAACTCCCATTTTACCTCACATCATTGCTTTTATGGCGACTTAGTGGCGATCAAACTTGCAGCTTGTTACTATTTAATGTCCTTCAAGTGATTACAGAATTGAGAAGAACTTTTTAGCTGCTGTGCTCCTTAGATATGGAATGATCTTCAGGCTAGACTGAGGTTGGAGCACTTGGTCCCTTACACTTGTACCATCATCTGCTTTTTAGTGGACAATATATGCAATAAATACCTTTTTTACACAAACATCTTGAATCAGAATGGGTCAGCCCTAGCCTCTTACACAAACAGGGTCAGAGTCAATGGGTACAAAACTGGAGCAAACGTGTGTATACCAAGATACTGTACCTCGACTCCTTTCCATTCCAAAAGAAATGTGTGCTTCCCTTTCCCTTCACTCAAATGTTGTGGATGACATGTACATAAAGCTATACACTGGTGCAGGTGTGATGTTATGAGAGCTTTAGCATTTAGCATTTCCTGTGTCCAGGCGTTCTATTCACTTCTAATAGGACAAATGAAGGTACACTTGCCTCATAAGGCTCATTCTTGTTTCATTTGTCCTATTAGCTCCTACTGACCTCACTTTACACAGACACAGAGGAGGAGAGACTCAGACTCATTAGAAGTTTATTACTGGATCAGTTTACAAAACAAAACAAAACTGCATGGAGCGTACAGTACAGCAGAGCTTGGAGTACCAGACATGAACACACACCTCACATGCACACACACATCGGAGCTGTCACAGTGGTATACCTTGGATCACACACAGACACACACACACACACACACACACACACACACACACACACACACACACACACACACACACACACACACACACACACACACACACACACACACACACTCACTCTCTCTCAGGGCTGCATGCGGATAGCTCCATCCAGTTTGTTGACCTCTCCATTGATCATGGGGTTCTCGACCAGTGATGTCACCAGGTGGGCAAACTCTGCAGGGTCTCCCAGGCGCGAGGGGAAGAGCACTTGGCGGGCCAGGAATGAACGCACCTTCTCAGGTTAACCCGCCAGGAGAGGAGTGGAGAACAGACCTAAGGAGAGGGAGAGAGAGGTTGTCTGATATGGAGAGGAAGGGGGGGGGGGGAGGAGTGTGTGAAAGAGTGCGTATGTATGTGTGTGTGTTTACTGACTGGGTGCGATGGTGACCACACGGATGTCCATGGGTGCCAGGTCTCGGGCGATGGGTAGAGTCATCCCAACAATACCCCCCTTAGAGGCTGAATACGCAGCCTGACCCACCTACATAGAGAGAGAGTGAGAGTGAAGGAAGGGGCTGTTGAGACAGTGTTTGTGTGTGTGTGTGTGTGTGTGTGTGTGTGTGTGTGTGTGTGTATGTGTGTGTGTGTGTGTGTGTGTGTGTGTGTGTGTGCGTGCGTGCATGGTGCAATGGAGGTCTTGGCGATCTGTTGGTTCTTGTGTGTGATTGGCTGACGGTACTGCAGCATGTTGACCTCTTCCTCACTGCAGGGTCTACTACAGTTGGAGCAGTCAGAGAGCACAGCCTGGGCCCCTGCAACCAAACATACACCCTGAAATATGGTTTGGACAAAGGATCCCAATGTCAAGATAATATTGCTGTAGGGAGGCTAGTCTATGACACAATACCATGTGGAAATGTCAATGATTTTCTAAAGATGAGTGGATAGTGGATAGTGGATAGTGGATAGTGCCTGGTGAGGTCGCAGACTTCAGGCAGATTGTTGACCTAATACGAAACATTAGTATTTTATTTGGACATTATATGATACTTTTGAAGCCCTGAAATAGTGGGAGTATGTTTACAAATGTTTTTTTAAAAACCCATTGAATTAAAGTTGAGAATCTCTACTTTAACCCCATAATAATTGTTTGATTTCAAATCCAAGTGTAGAGCTAAAAGAACAGAAAATGCTTCCTCTTTCCAATACTTATGAAGAGCACTGTATTCATGTTAATCAGTTGCTTCATTACTGTAATATGTGATGTGTTTTGAACTAGTATTTTGAAATACTGTTTTTAGGAGCCAATGATATAAAACAAGTGCATACATGTAAAGAACATAACACATTTTTAGAGGAGTTCAAATATGTAAAAATCAGTATTACTCGAAAGAAAATATTTGCCCAAAAATATTTGCCCCATAGTCCTTCTTGAATCAATGGGTCTGCAAACTATTAAAACCCGATAGGGATCAAACAGGCAGCAACTATTAGCAGGATGTTAAGATAAAGGCCGACAATAACATCACTGAGTTTTGCCCTCTGCGCAGGGATCCCCTTTCAATCATTCACTAGCCATGGCTTCAACTTCACCTCTCACATACTCTTTCGCCTGTGTTTCATGATCTGAAACACAGGTGTCATGACGGGATAAAATAATCACTTCAGCAGACGTGTCCGGGGTTACTCAGAAGAAGCGATTGAACCTGTAAAGATGGGTTACCTTCCGTACTTCTCCACCGAGACATGGACTCTCCTTGCCTTACTCATCTCTCTGATCGTAGTGTAAGAAGTTTTAATAAAAAATATTATTTGTTAGTTAGTTAGTTGTGATAATACATACAAATGATAGTATTGATAATTACAGTTATCTAACAGTTTCAATGATACCTATGACTTGATCGTTTTGCTTTTGTTTCAAGTCAGATTGTTGATTTATATTTATTCTGACCAGGTATGGATACCGGCCATATGGAATATTAAAAAAACTAAGCATTCCTAGTCCTAAACCCATCCCTTTCCTCGGGACGATAATGGGATATAAGAAGGTTTGTAGAGATTAAGCCCATAAACAACAACATTGTAGACTCATCCATGATGTGTGTTGTTGTGGTGAAAGCCATGGGAGCTGAATATGAATTGTTTTACCCAGAAAAATGGGCAATAAAGCTTTTGAACGAAAACGAAAAGAGAGGAGTGAGAGCCGGTCTGTAGTGGAAAAGGGCCATCATAGACTAAGCCACAGTTGAGGTTTATGACAAGCATTTATGAACTGGCTATTTTTTATTTATTTTTTTTTGTTCCCAGGGTGGTTTCACCAATTTTGACACAGAGAGCTTCCAGAAATATGGGAAACTGTGGGGGTGAGTCTGCTAAACTGATCCTGGTTATTGTTAACTATGATGGATATATATATCTCTCAGTGTCTACAGTATACACTCTTAAACCAGGCGGACACCGTGCGATTTTCACAAACACAGACGATCCAACCGACGAAATGGTCTCATACACCAAGACAAATGATCTGTCTTGATGCAAGTACACTGCCCAAGCAACAATTTCATGCTTCCACATTAATAATTTGAATCTGTTATTGAGCGATTTAAGTTTTAAGCTTTTAAGTATTCTGTAGTATGGTCCCAAACACAACTTGTGCGTTGCCAATGTTTGACAACATCCTGGATTCTCATTGGTTGAGGCTCCTATATTGCCTCTGAGCACGTCTCAAACTGCATGAATAAAGAGGAGCCACGACATGTCAGAATTCAAATCGGAAGTGATTGTGTCTTCCCTCCATGTCATTGAAAGGGCAAAAATGTAATTAAAAAAATAAAGAAAAAAAGGGTTCTAAAAGGATTCTTTGGTTGAATAACTCTTATGGGTTCCATTTGCAGTGCCCTGCGTAAGTAATGGGCCAAGCATTTTTTCTTCTTTTGCATTATGCAAATGTCCAAATTAAGCACTCATGTTCAGTATTTGGTCCCCAATCCTTTGTATGCAAAAGTGCAAAAGTCTGTGACCCATTGACCCAACCAGACGCTGGGTATCTTCTCTGGTAATGCTCTGCCAGACCTATATTGCAGCGATTGTTGTTTGTTTTTTTAGGATGTTTTGCCCTCCTCTTCAGCAAATTAAATGCATGTTCTATAGGATTCTATAGGATTCTCTTTTTGGCCCTGAATAATTTCCTAGTTGCTATGGCAGTATGTTTTGGGTCATTGTCCTGCTGTATGGTGAAATGCCGTCCAATGAGTTTGGAGCAATTAACTTGTACTTGGACTGACAAGATGTTTCTGAACACTTCTGAATTCATCCTCATCAAAGGAGACAAGTGAGCCAGTTACAGTGGAAGCCATACATGCCCAAGCCATAACACCCCCTCCCCCATATTTCACAGATGATGTGGGATGCTGTGGATATTGGGCAGTTCCTTTTTTTCTCCACACTTTACACTTGCCATCACTCTGGTACATGTTTTTCCAGAACTCTGCAGGCTCTTTTAGGTACTTTTTAGCAAACCGTAACCTGGCCAGCCTGTTTTTGTGGCCAAGTAGTGGTTTGCACCTTGCAGTGTAGCCTCTGTAGTTCTGCTGGTGATGTCTTCTGCGGATGGTAGTCTCTGACTCATTGACGCCTACCTCCTGGAGAGTGTTCCTAATCTATGGGGCAGTTTTTTTTATTTTATTTTTTTTATTATGGTGAGCATTTTTTGGTTATCCACTGGAAGTCTTCCTTGCCATTTGCGATTTCTTAGCTCACCAGTGCTTTCTTTCCTTTTAATGAAGTTCCAAACTGTTGATTTTGGTAGGTTTAAGGTTTTGGCTATGTTTCATTTTTTTCTGATATTTCAGCATCATAATGGCTTCCCTGACTTTCAATAACATCTCTTTGGTCCTCATGTTGACAAGACACCAATAGCAGACTGCACAAATTATGTGATGGAACACACCTGACGAACACACCTGTCAAGCCAATTGTCCCATCACTTTAGTGTAGCCTGAAATAGGGGGATTATGCATAAAAATGTTGTAATTTCTGAATGATAAACCAATATGTACACAAATAACATCAAATAAAAGATGAGAATCTCTACGTTCTCATTTCAACTCCAAAAAGAAGAAAAAATGCTTCACTGTCCCATTACTTTCGCACGGTACTGTATAACCTTCTGTGGAAAAGGGTTCTACATGGAACCCAAAAGGTTTCTTCAAAGGGAGAGTGGAAGAAGAACCCTTTTTGGTTCTAGGTAGCACTTTTTTTCTAAGAGTGCAGGATCTGTGATGGGTCTGTCTGTCTCTATCTACGGTATATTCGCTTGAATGCCACAGCCTATTTGAGTATTGTTGCTGACCATGTGCATCCCTTCATGGCCACAATTGACCCATCTTCTAATGGCTACTTCCAGCATGATAATGCACCATGTCACAAAGCAAAAGTTGTCTTAAACTGGTTTCATGAACATGACAATGAGTTCAGTGTTCTTCAGTGGCCTTCCCAGGATCTGAATCCAATAGAACACCTTTGGGATGTGGTAGAACGGGAGATTCACATCTTGAAAGTGAACCTGAAAAATCTGCAGGAATTGAGTGATGCAATCATGTCATCATGGACCAGAATCTCAAAGGAATGTTTCCAACATCTTGTGGAATCAATGCCACGAAGAATTGAGGCTATCTTTGTTTTTGCTGGTCTGTAGGATCTATGATGGCCGTCAGCCCATCCTGTGTATCATGGACACAGCCATGATCAAAACCATCCTCATCAAGGAATGCAACTCCCTTTTCACTAACAGGAGGGTAATACGCTGAATTGAAGTTGTTGTATGGGGAAAAAAACATAAGGACTCCTTAAATAGATAATATCATTGTTATTATAGCATTATTAATAGTAGGTTAATCTTGCAGTATATAATTATTATTATTTTTCTAGAATATCTATCTCAACGGGCCTCTGTATGACGCCGTGTTTATCGCTGAGGATGATGCATGGAGACGGATCCGCAGTGTCCTGTCTCCCTCCTTCACCAGTGGGCGGATCAAAGAGGTCCAGTCCCATCTCTCCTCTCCTTCTTACATTCATTCCTTTATACAACACAAATAAATGAATGACTAACAACTCTGATGCGCGCGCGCGCGTGTGTGTGTGTGTGTGTGTGTGAGAGAGTGTGTGTGTGATTTGTACTATGTGTATAGTGTGTATTCATTGTTGTTTGTTGTTGTGTGAAGCAGCAACTTTAATTAATTAATCCAAGACAAATTTTCATCCGGGACAATAAAGTATATTTGATCTTATCTTCGATAAGTTCAGTGGTCAGATGACAGAGTATAGAATAATAGTTCATCTTTGGAGTCACTTATTCTTTGACTATATACATAATGTATCCTGTATGGATGTATATTCTCAGGCTATATAAACATTAAAATAATTCCTGTTTCAAACATGATATTAATATATGTTTTGCACATATTAATCCACGTATCAATCATGATATTTTTCCATGTATCCTTCCCAACTCAGATGCTCAGGATCATGAAGCAGCACTCTGGTAACTTGGTCAGCAATCTGAAGAAGACGGCTGATAACGATGAGCCCATTGAACTAAAGGAGTGAGTATTTATCTCCGAGACGATAAGGTGAATTTGTAATTTCAGTGAACTCCCCCTTTAATTTTGTGGTTGTGGTTCTGGTGGTCAGAGATTGTGTGGTTGTGTTCCAGGTTCTTTGGACCATACAGAATGGATGTGGTTGTCAGTACTTCAATCAGTGTCGACATCGACTCCCTCCACAACCCCTCCGACCCCTTTGTGACCAACATCAAGAAAATGCTCAAGTTTGACATCTTCAGCCCACTGTTCCTCACAGTCGGTACAACTGCCCCCATATAGCTTTCAGTCATTTTGTGCTTAATAAATGAAGCTATTGATTTCATTGATTAGACTGACATAAACCACACTGCCAATGGTTTGCGCTCTACTGATTTGACAAACACATGGGCCGTGTCCAGAACCAACCTCTAGTTCCTAAATGCTGGACACTTGGAGATCTGAGTGGATTGGATACAGAAGTGTCTAGGGATAGAGCCTAGGAGTTGTTTCTGGACAGGGCTGTGCATTGAATAGGATTGGAGTCACGTATCATGGTATTTCCTGTTCCTGTTTGTAACCGTGGCATTTCCTGTCCGTCCAGCATTCTTCCCCTTCATGGGTCCTGTTATGGCAAACATGGAGGTATCCCTATTCCCTGCCTCGGTCACAGATTTCTTCTACGCTGTCTTTCAGAAGATCAAGTCCAATCGCGTGGCTAGCACCAGGAAGGTATGTAAATATAACTGATCAAATATACGATCTTCAGCCAGTATTGTGTAATACAATTGTAGAGATTTGGTAGTTCTCATGTGATTTTGATCTGACGTAAGCCTGCTTCCAGAGTCGGGTAGATTTCCTGCAGCTGATGATAGACTCGCAGCAGACAGCAACTCAAAGGGAGAGGAGCAGAGTAAAGGTGCCTGCCTTAAACACACACACACACACACACACACACACACACACACACACACACACACACACACACACACACACACACACTGTACACTAGCATCTAACACACACATACAGTACCTGCCTCAAACACCTATACCTACAAACACACCGTGGAAATACTCTACTTCGTCCCTTTCTCACACCTACCACCCCATTTCTCCCACTCTCCCTCTCCTCCCTCTCATTCTCCCCCTCTCTCCATCATCATAGGATTGAGTGACCACGAGATCTTGTCCCAGGCAATGATGTTCATCTTTGCTGGCTATGAGACCACCAGTAGCTCTCTGTCCTTCCTGGCCTACAATCTGGCAACCAACCCTCACATCATGACCAAGCTGCAGGAGGAGATAGACACTGTGTTTCCCAACAAGGTAACCCCTCTGCAGACTCCTATATAGTACTATTCATGTGGAACAGGAAATATGATAGTGACAGTGTTTTAGAGGGTACTGATGAGTGTGTAACCCCTGTGCACTGCAGACTCCTACAGATGGTTAGATAGGTGACAGTATTTTGCAGTGTGCTAATGTGTCTGTAGCATCCCTGTGCAGACTTCTGCCCAGTATTATTCATTTGAAACAGGAAGTAGATAGGTGTTGTTGGAATCTTCAGAATACTTAAAAGGCCAGTACCTGAGGACCTGAGGGATCTACAGGGTATATACCTTAAAAGCATGTCTGACATGCAGTGGTGTGCATGACCATAGAGTGATTTCTAAACTAATACAATCATCTTAAAATAAATTATAAAACTAACAGGTAATCAGTGCAGAGACTTGTGTGATATGTGCTCTCCATCTGACTCGTGCTGCTGCATTTTGTATCATTTGCCAAGAGCTTTCTTTGGTCGACCAGACAGGAGAGTGTTACAGTAATCAAGGCTGCTAGTAATACAAGCATGCATTCGTCTCTCAGTGTCAGCCTGGGAGAGGAAAGGTTGCATCTTTACAGCTGTGTTCTGTAAAGGTCCATGTAATATTCAAGCTTTCTAAAAGCTTCCTAACGGTTGTAATGACTATCTTTAATCGGTAGCGATCAGGGAACAAGATCCCTTATAATAAATCCCTTATGAATAAATATTTCATTTACGAACGCTGTTTTGGTTCGGAAAACACGTTTTTTAAAATGCAGTGTCCTACCTGACATTCGGTTTGCATATAAACATGTTGTGAGTGCCAGGGGTGTTCTAGGGGAGTAGACTGACCTTTCTCTGGTGGCTGCCTCTCCCAATCGTGTGCGCATGCAGAAAAACAACAGCTAATGTCCAACACTGCAAGTTCATTTCGGGGGGATATATTATTATTAGGGAGGATGTTGTTGTTTGGACAACTTCAGACAGAATTTCTCCACGATGGCAGATTTCCGGCAAACTTACTTACTCTTCTTTAAGTGATACAAATATGTTTTAGTCACATTCTTGATATGGGTTTCAAAATTAAGATCTGAGTCAATGGTAACACCTTGTTTTTTTGCCTGGTGCTTAGTGTTACTGTAAGTAGTGTCTTTAAGTGTGCAGACAGTTTGACCAGGACAAGGACAAAGAGCATTTTGGCATCAGCATTAATTAATTAATTCTAAGGTCATTAAGAACCTAGTTAATAACTTAACAACATAGTGCTATCTCAGTGCTATGATCGGCACAAAAGCCAGATTGGAACATGTCAAAGGTACAGTTGGGAAGAAGGAGATTATTTAACAGTTTGAACACCTTTTTTTCAAGAATTATAATTTTTTTGCTTAAAAAGGGAAGGTTGGAGATTGGCCTAAAATCGCTAAGGACTGAAGAGTCTACTCTTCCATTCCAACCTCTCCACCACCATGGGCAAGACCAAAGAACATTCAAAGGACATCAGGGTAAGAGTTGTAGACCTGCACAAGGCTGGAATGGGCTACAAGACCATCAGCAAAAAGCTTGGTGAGAAGGAGACAACTGTTGGTGCAATTATTAGAAAATGGAAGAAATACAAAATAACCATCAATCGCCCTCGGCCTGGAGCTCCATGCAAGATCTCGCCTCGTGGGGTAAGGATGATCATGAGAAGGGTGAGGATCAGCCCAGAACTACGCGGGAGGAGCTTGGTAATGATCTCAAGGCAGCTGGGACCACAGTCACCAAGAAAACCATTGGTAACACACTACACCGTAACGGATTGAAATCCTGCAGTGCCCGCAAGGTCCCCCTGCTCAAGAAGGCACATGTGAAGCAGTGGACCCATCTGAAGTTTGCCAATGAACACTTAAATGATTCAGAGAAGGCTTGGGAGAAGGTGATGTGGTCAGATGAGACCAAAATTGAACTCTTTGGCATAAATTCGACTCTTCGTGTTTGGAGGGAGAGAAATGCTGAATGCTACAATCCCAAGAACACCATCCCCACTGTCAAACACAGAAGTGGAAACATTATGCTTTGGGGTTGTTTCTCTGCTAAGGGTACAGGACGACTTCACTGCATTGAGGGGCCAATGGACGGGGCCATGTACCGTAAGATCTTGGACAAGAACCTCCTTCCCTCAGCCAGAGCACTGAGGATGGGTCTTCCAGCATGACAATGACCCAAAACATACGGCCAAGACAACAAAGGAATGGCTCAAGAAGAAGCACACTAAGGTCATGGAGTGGCCTAGCTAGTCTCCAGACCTTAATCCTATAGAAAATTTGCGGAGGGAGCTGAAGCTTCGAGTTGCCAAGCAAAAGCCTTGAAACCTTCAGGATTTGGAGAGGATCTGTAAAGAGGAGTGGACCAAAATCCCTCCTGAGATGTGTGCAAAACTGGTGACCAACTACAAGAAACGTCTGACTTCTGTGCTTGCCAACAAGGGTTTCTCCACCAAGTACTAAGTCATGCTTTGCTTGGGGATCAAATACTTATTTCCTTCGATCAAATGCAAATTAATTTATAACTTTATATAATATGTTTTTCTGGACTTTGATATTCTGTGTCTATTTGTTAAAATAAAAGTACCATCAAAATTATAGACCGCTCATTTCTTTGTAATCGGGCAAACTAACAAAATCAGCAGGGGATCAAATAATTATTTCCCCCACTGTACGTAACATTTGGAGATGTGTTAACACGATCAAAGAAAATACGCGGGAGAGGTCCACTGTTTGAGGCGAAAAAATACAACGTTCCAAGAGGAATAAAAACGAAATAAAAATGAAATATCCCATTGTTCCTAACAAAACAAAGAACCCAAAACCATTTCAATGGAAACATCGGACTTTACCTTGGAACGTAGCGGACACATGAGCGCGGCTTTGGAATTATTCAAAACAGCGCCCGCTCTAACACTATCAAAGAGAATACGCGGGAGAGGTCCACTGTTTGATGCGAAAAAAGACAACGTTCCTAGACGAATAAAAACGAAATAAAAATGAAATATCCTAGTATTCCTAACAAAACAAAGAACCCAAAACCATTTCAATGGAAACGATCGGACTTTACCTTGGAACGTAGACTGTTTGTGGAACGTAAAGTAGTGTACCTACTGAACTCGAACACTGCACCTACGTGACAACCTACCAACCCCTGCACCCCCTGCACCCCCCCCCCCGGACAATTGCACTATTACTCCCCTCCCCTGCTCTTACTCAATACCACTGCTCTTCTGTACATATGTCCATACTGTTCATATTTTCTTAATACTACTGTTAGTACACTGCACATATCTGTACATACTGTGCATACCTGTTTATACTGTTCATATGGCATTCCATATTTATATTTATTCTGCTATCTACCTTATGTTACTGTTAATACATATATACTGCATTACCTATACAGCTCATATGCTGCTACACTGTTCATACTGTAACTTATTTATTCTGCTTACTCATATACTGCTTACACTGCACTACTTATGTTATACTGCACTACTTACTGCTCATATATTGCACTACCTGTATATACTGTTCATTGCACTTTCTGCTATTTTGCACTTCTGGTTAGACGCTAACTGCATTTCGTTGTCTCTGTACTTGTACTCTGCACAATGACAATAAAGTTGAATCTAATCTAAAAAAAATGTTTTCGCTGACTGGCGGCACAAGGGTGTGGGTTGGGTGGAGCTCCGCTGTTTGAGGCGAAAAATGACAAGGTTCCCAGAGGAATGAAAAAAAAAAAGCCTTTATGCACCTGACACCATAAACAAAGTACCTTCTGGAAAAATAAACTTCTTCTAATCCAAGCCAGCTCTGTGATATTCTAGAAGGTCAGAGTTTAGCAGTTAGCACAGTAACATTGTTGCGAAGAGGTCAGATGAAGATAAGATATCTTTGAAAAAAAAAGTATAAATATGATCAGACTTTTTTCTGATAAAATAGTTGTTTTTTTGTTCAACAGTACCACTTTGTCTGTTTTTCCATTTTCTTGAAGCATCTGCACTCGATTTCCAGCCAGCATCATAGTCATAAATAAGGACAGTGAAAGTGTCCAAACAGGTGACCTGAAAAAATATCAAAAGGGGGATGAGGAGAAGAAAGCGGATCTCCACACTGATGAAACATGGGCAGATGAAGAAGATACTAGCGAAAGAAAACAAAAACATGGAGAGGAAAAACTGTCTGTGGAGTATAAGGCAGCTATTAAAGAGAATGACAACATTTGGATGAACTTTCGTTCATCTTGGTCTAATAATGGAAATAGTCTAGTCGTGGTGTGGGCCAGGAGTGACTACAACCTATAATAAGCCTTCTTTACTTTGCTACAGCCATCGCTGGCCGACATTGTCATTCACTGCCATCAACGGAAATCAATGTTTCCCACATTATATTTCATGCCAACGTCAATCAAAAGTAACCTCAGATTGTTATGGAAATCTTTCAGTGAACAACAATAAACGATGTTTGGTCTCAGTTGAGAGTTTTAATGCATATAGAAAGTATTATACAACGTTGGTCAGCTGGATCAGCATTCCTTCACCAACAGTGTGGATTCAGATACTGATGCTGTGGCTGAGGAGAAGACCATCCTTAACTCCAATGCTCATACGTCATAGGTCTAGGGGTAAACATATCTTGCACCTGTTTGCTGATCAAGAAGCTGGGAAAGAAGCGTAGGCGTTGTGAGCCACTATCTCAAACCTCAGCCTGCAGTTAGGAGTGTTCCAAGGTCACATAACATCTTTGATACAAGAGAAGGAGCAGTCGGTTTTGGTTCTTCCTCAGTCACATAATTAAAAATAACAAAGTACATTGGGTCACAGAAAGGTCAATACATTTAATATAAAACTAAAACAAAATAGTACAAATATTTTTTGCCATTACAAAACCAAGTACTGTAACAAAGTGATGAAGGCTTATCAAAGGTTACAGATGCATAGTCTTGAACCAAAATAAGAAAAACATACAATAATGATTGAATGGGTGGACTATGGCTTTAAAAGACCCAGAAAACAACCAAAATATTGTATGATGAAAAGTAAGAGATTCCCCAGACTGATGAAGAATAATGGACAGATGCCAAAAATAGAAATGAGACATTTTGTTTAATATACTGTGAAGGGGAGGATCAGGTGAAAGTAATAACGGGAGTGGAGAAAACAAGGGAACAAAGCTTTAGTCACAGTGAAAAGGTAATTAGTGAACAGGAGAGAAGTGCCATCAAACTTACTTGAGATTTTTTGATCATTTTGAGTTACAATTCTAGTGTTTCTTTTTTGTTCATCTGGTTCACTTTCTTACCTCTGTATCTATCTACAGTTTTCCCGTCTTTTCCAAGGGTAAACAGACCCGAGTTCAATACCCAACAGCCACACTTGGCAGAGTAGACAGCGAACACAATGCAAAGGTGGGCTAACGGAAAACTGTTTTGATAGATTCAACAGTTTAGATTGTAGATTCATTGATAGGTTGGTTGATTGATTTACATTGAGCAGGACCTCTCCCTTTATGTTCCTTCCTCAGATGTCTATCCACAGCTGGGCAATGGTAATTTGCTGAAATGAACTGTGTATTAACAGTCAGGAGAATTCAAAAGGTAAAAAACCAAGTCACCAGCGTGGCTGCGGGGCTGAAGCCAGATTTATTTTGAATGGCCAAACCTGAATAAAGTATTCATTCAGTAAGACGAGTTATGGTTTAGAATGTTTGTAGAGCACACACATACACTCACCGGCCACTTTATTAGGTACACCTTGCTAGTACCGGGTTGGACCCCCTTTTGCCTTCAGAACTGCCTTCATTCTTTGTGGCATAGATTCACCAAGGTGCTGGAAAACATTCCTCAGAGACTTTGGTCCATATTGACATGATGGCATCACGCAGTTGCTGCAGATTTGTAGGCTGCATCTCCATGATGTGAATCCCCCGTTCCACCACATCCTGCTGGAAGTAGCCATCAGAAGATGGGTACACTGTGGTCATAAAGGGATGGACATGGTCAGCAGCAATACTCAGGTAGGCTGTGGCGACAAAGAAACAAACATCTGTTAATACTTATAGACACCTGCTCTGTCCTCATACATAGCTGAACACCTCTAAACACCTCCCAAGAGTCTGGAGACAGAATGTCAGTCTGACTTCAGGTTTATTGATTTAGAAAGAGTGAAACTGAGAAAGAGAAACAATAATCAATGATATGGTTTCACATCCACACATTGCCTTGCCATACATCACAGAGATGACCTAACAAAGAAATAGCGACATATAGCTACAGATGTTGTATGATGCAACAATACACAGGTAAAGATCATTTTATGCCACGTCCTACACATTTGGGGTAGTCAATAGTCCTAGGAGAAGCACACCTGTTAACCATCTCAACTCCATCTCTCCTTTCAGTCATAGGGTGAGGGTTAGGGTAGGAGTTTCTCATAGAAGTCTGTCTGTGTGTGGTAATGCTGATCTGCACTGTGACTGCAGCCTTTTAGGAAGTGAATAGGTTGGTTTCACATACACTAAAATATGTGTACTTCAAGTAATCTTGTCTGTCTACAAGAGGGCAGCATATCATCATTTCAGATCTGCGATCAATGAAGGGGCCCAACAGTTTAAATAAATCATATTAATATCTATTGTTAAAGTTGAAGGGTTCTCCCTCGACAGACTCTCTCTCAATGTGAAGAATTACTTTGATGTATTTGAAAATAATCTTCTACATGCAGATGCATCATTTACTACTATGTAGTAGTTGTCATTCACTCATGGCCTGTCTGAAGGTGTTGAACAGGACAGGTCTCAGCACTCATCCACTCAAGGTCTCTGATCCAGCACTCCTGTCTTCCTTTCTTTCTCACTATCTTTAGGATCGATCCCCATTAGCTGCCGCCATTAACAAACACATATACACTCACTGGGCTCTTCATTAGGAACACTATATTAATACTGGGTAGGGCCTCCCTTTGCTCTTAAAACAGCCTCAATTCTTCGTGGCATTGATTCCACAAGATGTTTGAAACATTCCTTTGAGATTCTGGTCCATGATGACATGATTGCATCACGCAATACCTATAGATTTTTCAGTTGCACTTTCAAGCTGTGAATCTCCCGTTCTACCACTTCCCAAAGGTGTTCTATTGGATTCAGATCCAGTGACTGGGAAGGCCACTGAAGAAAACTGAAGCACTTACACATGGCCACATTATTATGGGGGTTATACGTCCTGTCATCTATAATTGTCTTATCATTATTCTTATTACTAATTTATTACATGGCCCCAGCATTTTCTTTTTATCTTGTAATTGTTATTATCTATTTATATAGGCAGGCCTGCTATGATTTTAAAATCAACACCTTACTTTGCACTTTCGCCCACGTAGCACTTCTTCTCCTAAAGCATTCACACCCTGATGGTTCAATAGCGCTCCAACAAATTCTTCTTGACTTCCCTCTAGTGTCCATTTTTTGGCAGCGGCACACACAGTCCACCCTTTTCCAAAACATTGGTGAAATGGTAGAAGCAGGCCCCAGGGTAACTGTCAATTTATATGTTGGGGTTGGTGAAAGGAGGAATTTTGTTCAGGTTACAATCCCCCAATATCAGTGTCGGTTTGTGGCCTTCAAAATTCCAATCTGTCACCTTATGTTGTAGTCTGGCTTTGTGTTACCAGGGAGTTTTCGATTTTTCCTTCACACTGGCGTCACCTGTTGATGAAAGGAGGAAAGGTGAGATGACATCATCAGCGTGTATGGAGATGTGACTGTGTAGCTGAAGGGTGCACATGGTTGTTAAAGGGATAGAGATGGCTGCTACAGAGGCCCGAGGTTGACGCCTCGCAGGACGGCAACAGGAAGGACTGCAGGGGGAAGATAAAGACATCAGGAGATTTACGAGAATATGTGTTATGTATTATAATATATTAAGATAATACATCATAATTATCATTATTATAGAATTATAATTATATAATATAATTCCAGGAGATTGTCCCTCTCCTTCTCCTGACTGCACACACACAATCTCTATTTTCATCCTGAGAATGAGTGTGTTCGAGTCAAATTTCTAAGAATGTGTCTTCGATGGAGTGATACTGTCCGTCCACTAGAGGGCAGTCCAATGCAACTCATCTCATCTCATAGGGTCATTCAGATCAACACTCCATTCAAAAGCAAGTGGAGGAAATCAAATAAGCATTACACTATGTATGTGTGGGGGGACATGCAGCGTTCGGCCTGTAGAGGGAGCTACAGGACCGTGGCCAGGGTTATGTCGGCGAGGCTCCGTTGCACACCTGTTGCAAATGAAGCCTCGTTGACTAGATGCTTAAGATGTGTGTGCCTCTGCTTTTTCAGGAGGTGGGCTGGGAACGAAGGAGCAGGTTCCGAGAGAGAGAGACGACTGGAAAGTCGCTGAACTTTGAAACGGGCTGAAAAGCCAAATTGACCACTGTGCTAATAAACGGGAGCTACATTCCCTCACTACCATACTGCGTCTGCCTCCGTACGAACAAACATTATTACAGTATGTATATGTATTTCTATCATATCTTGCTACAGTGAAAATACTAGGTTTGTAGGTTCGTTTCGTTTGTTTAATCTGGTCCGGGTCCTTATCGTGTAAAAACATTACTCTTCATACTTTTAGACAATATTAAACAATAACAACACCGAGCCCATGGTACTTCTGCACATCTGTATCTGGTGGAAGACCTTGTTGACGAAGATGATGTTGTCCCGCCAGTTGGACAGCGTGCTGCTGTTGGAATGGCTCTTCTCTGTCTCGGCAGGCCTGTTGGGCTCCCCCTCCTCCCCAGTCCTTCTCCTTCCTGAGAATTGCACATAACTTGATTTCTAGATTGGAGTGTTACAATTTCTATTGTGGCTTCTTTTAACAACATAACGAAATAACAAAAACACTCCTTTCAAATAGCCACTGTCGAAGCTGGAGTGGGGTTAATAACACACAATCCAAGATAGAGAAAAAAGCGGAGATCAAAAGTTAGAATTCAAACCAAAATAGCATTTATTATGCATTAACGTTCAACAAAAATATTCTCTGTGGCTCTTCAATGCCATAAATAAAATATATTGACCCCGAATTGTTTCTTTCAATTTGTGACAATAACCTTTGTTAGTTTGCAGTAGCTTGTGGTGATTGTTTGTGGTCAAAAAGCTATTCCACTTCCCCGTCTAACTCAGATTCTCTCCAAAAACAGGTGCCGCGGCTTTCCACCAATTAAATAGACACCTCCCATAGCAGACCCAGAATCGAAGAAAAAAGAAGAAAATAATAGAAAAAATAATTCACAGGTTCTTGACAGAACAAAAGCATAGATGTAGAGTAGTAGACCGTACATGAAGAGTTTGACTGTAAGACATGGTTATGGTACAGTATAGCACCGTGCTTTGTTAGTCTACTGGGGTAGGCCAGGGCAGTGAACTCACAGGTCCTCAGGGCCTCCTCTGCGTCAGATTCCTGGTGGTTGACGGCGATGCCCTGGTGTGACCTCTCCTGGAGGAAGGGTAGTCTGTCTACCAGCTCGCCCTCTAGGAAGGCTCCTTCTTCCACCTCATCCTCCTCCTTTTCCTCCACCACCACCTCCTTCAAATCTTCCTCCTCTCCCCTATCTGGCAATGGCAACTCTTCCTCCTCCTCTGATTTTGGAATGGATTGGACCCTGTGGGCGGGGCTTGCAGACCCAGAGAGGAAGTGACTTCTTTTTCTAAGGGACACAAAGATGTTGGTGGAATCTATGTTCTTTCAGAAGTCAGAATTAAAGCTCATACCTTCAGAGAGGGGTTCACAACCTTAAAACATTGTAAAATGTAAAAATCAAAATGAGAAGTGTACGGTACAATGAATTAATTCAAATGCAGTATTTTCTCTCTGCGCTAAAACACATTTCATTCATGTCAACGTACCGATTGTCTTGTCTTTGTTGACCTTCCAGGAGAGAGGTCCCTCATGCACCATCTTCCTCTTGGTGAGATCCATATTCGACAGGAGAATGTGAATCATCAAATCATCATCAAAACTTTAGTTTCTTCTTTTCTTTTTCTGAACATTTTTGGCTTTTACAGAGTAGAAAACAATCATAATGCCAAACAAGAATACAAGGCTACGGATAACAGACGCAAGGGAATAATTTACAGAAATTCAAAATAATCAAACAGGAACCTTAAAGGGAAACTTTCTGATTAGAAGTGAATGGGAGAGTAGTGGAGCGCCTCCTCACCTTGAACGATGAGATCATGGGGTTCTCACTCTGCTTCAGTAAGGACAGGTCTAACCGTCTCTGGTAGTCCTCTAGTCCCTGTAAGGATAGGAACGTGCACACACACACACACACACACACACTTATGAGCACTGAACAATCACATGTTTTCCTGTGGTAAATCATGAATCATTATATTACTAACCAAAACATTGAACATACCACATAAATAATGACAGGTGCTTGCTAATATGCATTCTGACCAACTTGTGCAGCTCAGTGGCATTCTAAACGACCTGCTCCTTCATTTTAAGCATTTAAATCACAGTCCTGGTTGTCCGATCACAAGTATTATCCGATTACCAGTATCAAGTCCTAATTTACGGAAACAAGTAATATGAGATCGGCACACCCCTCATTGGCATGTGACCACCAATGTTGGGTCTAATCAATGGCGTCTATTCACACGGTCCTGGTTACCTGTTTGTTCTCTGCCTCTTTGACGGCCTGGTTAACATAGTTGAGTATCTTCCTGCAGCAGTCTCCTGTCCTCTTCACCTTGTCCCTCTCCTCCATCTCCTCTAGGGGTCAAAAACAACAACCAAACGTCAACCAGTCATCCATCAACTCATCATCTCATTGTTAATGTGGGCCGATAAGTGCACTACACCAGAAAGTGAGCAAGTGTTTTGAGCTGGAGGGGGTGGGTTGGGGGGTGTTAGGTAAAGGGGGCGGAGGTGCAAAAAAGGGAGGTGAAAGAGAAAGCAGTTTTAAAAAGACAAGGTTTAAAAAGTGTGCAGGTGAGGCGAAAAACACATAGGGGGCTTGTAGGAGAACCTCACCACAGGAACATACATGAATTGTAGTCGTTGTGAAATCGTAGTAGTCTATGGTACGTGTGTACTTGGCTATGCTCTCAAGCAGTAGAGGATACTTGGTCAGCCTCTGCATCTCCACAGGAATGATGTCCTTCAGCTGCAGTCGGCGACACTGGCGGTTACTCTCGGTTATTCTCCGCCGTACCGTGGTGGGCGGACAGAGAGGCGGTCGAAATCCACATCAACCTGCTCAGACAATAAAACTATAGGACACTGGTTAGAAGACCCTAGCCTACCTAACTTGCGGTTACTTTCCTGATTCAACTTTGTGTCTACCTTCTTGATTCAACTTGCTTTACCTTCCCTGGCTCCCCCTTCCCCCTTCCTCTTTCATCGTTAGCTGCTCCGCCTTTTTCTTGTTGTGACCGTCTAATTGTCACCTCCGATTTCCATCCCCAAACCTTCCAATCTACCTTCCGCGACCCGTTCCGTAACTTCTTTATCTTACCAGCAGCATGGTACAAACAGTTGACCTTTTAAAACATTTTCGAAAACATTTTACTGTATTACTATATGCTGAGTAAAAGTGATTCTTAATTGAAGAGTTTCATGTTTAGGCTCAGACTGATTCATTTCACATTCTAGGGTTCCATATACACTCATACACACATCACACACTCACACAGACACATCTTATACACTCATATAACACAGCACACACTCACACATCTTACACACTCACACATAATCATACAAATATAGACACCCACTCATTCTTACATTCTCACACATACAAATACACTCTCAAGCACACATACATACATGCAAATACACACAGTTGTTGGTTATACCTACGTTTGATTCCCAGGGTATAAGACACCAATTGTGATTAGGATATCTCAAGCTGATTCCAAAGCTGCTTCCTAACATATTTCTTTAATCTCACAGTGATATCCTAGATAACCAATAATACAATATTGTTCTCTTTTGACAAATTGCAGAAAAGAGTGAAAATGAAGACATTTTACAATAACCCTAAAAACAATTACTGCAAAAGGAAAGACAAAAGGGAAAATGGAGAAAGGGATTACCATAGTAACTCCAGTAGAAATATTAGAGAATAAAAACCCTCTTTTGAATAACCAAATAAGAGAGATGTCAGAAAAATGGGAAAAACGAACCAGTAAGAATTATACTAAGTGGCCTAAGGAAGGGACATTTGATGTTGCAGTGTGTAAGGAAATGGGAACACTGGTAAAAAAAACCCACAAACCTTGAGTTAATTCAAAAAAGAGACAGGAGAAAAGAGAGAGAGAAATAGACCTTTAGATTTTAAAATTGTTAAAACAGTAGGATTCTCGGGACAAGCGCAGTTAATTCCAATGGCAACTCCAGTAAGTCTGAAGATAGGAGACAGAGCCCACAACCCTGCCCATACTGATCTCTGACCAGACACCGGTGAATCTCTTGGGGAGGGATGCATTATGCATGCTGGGGATGAAAATATGGTGTTCCCCAGAAGGTGTATATGTAGATAATACGGCAATAAAGACACAAGAAATACCAATAAATGCAAGCGCAAATGTTTACTGGTTAGAGGAAATAAACCATGAAATAGAGCAAACTTGGTTAAAATGGAGAAAATGTATTGAAGCCCAATTGCCAGATGCACGAAAACCACGATTTGACTACCACTGCACTATGCAGTTTGACTCAAATTGCGACTCCTACCAAGAACAAACTAAAAATGTGGTTGTCCCATTAATGTCACAATACATCATAGTGGGAAAACAGGGAGCAGCTATGAAAATAGATGAATCAGAATTTGTACAAAAATGGTATAATATACCTAATGCTGCTCCTCATGTGTCATTAATGGTAAATAAAGGGTATAGAGCAAGAGACTTGGGACCAATGATGAGAACCGCATTAAAAAGTGATTGGAAAAAAACAAGTAACCCATTGGTAAAACATTCTGCAGACAAGGAATTCATAAAAATAATATGTGCCACGCCTATGAATGGTATACCACAGGAAGTAGCCATATTGGTTAAACAACAAGTTCAGATGAAAGAAAAATCAGATAATCAATTGAGCGATGAAATGGAAAAACAGATTCCAGAAAGTCTCTGGTCAAAACATGACACTGACGTGGGTTTAGTAAAATCAGCAAGCCCTATAATTATAAGAACAAAACAGGGCAGTGTATTACCAAGAAAAGCCCAATATCCTATGAAACCTGAAGCTGAGGAAGGAATAAGCAAAACAATAGAGGGTTTGATAGCAGCGGGAGTTTTAGAAAGAATAAACAGCCTGTGCAAACTTCTTCCAATTCTAAAAGCAGATAAGTCAAAATGGAGATTGGTGCATGACTTAAGAGCAGTAAATGAGGTGGTGCAGGATTGGCCAGCAGAAGTACCAAATCCTCATACACTGTTAACAAATGTTCCTCCGACAGCCAAATACTAGACAGTGATAGATTTATGCTCAGCTTTTTTCAGTGTACCGTTAGCAGAAGAAAGTTGGTACTTGTTTGCATTTACCTACAGAGGACAACAATACACATACACTAGAATACCTCAAGGGTTCAAACATTCGCCTCATGTGTTCAACCAGGTGCTAAAAGCAGATCTAGAAGACCTGGAGATAAACAGCACAGATGATTTGCTCATTTGTTCAACCACATTGGAACAATGTCATGAGGACTCCATAAGAGTTCTCCAAAAATTGGCAAAGGGGGGACACAAAGTGTCAAAAACTAAATTGCAGTATTGCTTACCTCAGGTTGACTATCTGGGAAGAACTATAGCGCATGGGTCAAAAGCAATATCACCAGGACAATTAGAAGGCATAAGTAAAACACCAAAACCAGTAAATGTGGGCCAAATGATGACATTCTTGGGAATGACAGGATTCAGCGGAGATTGGATAGAGGACTATGCGATAAAAACAGCAGCTCTGAGGGTGCTGATGAAAACAGCGGGTCAGCAGAACTTAAGAGCCCCTTTAATATGGACAACAGAAGCTACAATAGCATTTGAAATGTTGAAAAGAAATGCAACGGGCACCAGCATTGGCTGTGCCCGATTATAACAAACCATTCCTATTGTATGTGGCAAACAGAAGGAGTGGGTATGCTTCAGCAGTGTTAGTACAGGAAACGTGTAGTGGTAGGAAAAAGCAAGCGTTAGCCTACTATAGCACCAAACTAGACAGTGTTGCCCAGGGGTACCTGCCCTGTTTTCAGCAGCTATGCACTATGCCTATGAGAAGGCCTCGTCAATCACAACGGGCTACCCAATAACAATATACACACACACACATCACAAGACAGTGGAACTGTTAGAACAGGGAAGGTTTGTTCTAACACAAGCTAGGAACCTGTCATATTTGTCGTTATTAACATACCCAGACATCACTATCGAGATGTAGCACAGTAAATCCAGCTGAGTTAATACCACTGGCAGATGAAGGGGAAGAACATGATTGTATAGCACAATCGCTAACATTCACCAGGTTAAGACCAGATTTAGAATCAACACCCTTACTATATGCAGAAGAGACATATTTTGTAGATGGTTCATGTTATAGAGATCATTTAGGAAATCATGCAGGGTACGGCATAGTCAAACAAATAGGGCAGACATTCAGCTGTCCACAACCGTGTTCTGCCCAGTTGGCAAAACTAAGGGCACTGACAGAAGCCTGTAAAATGGGAGAAGGCAAATCAGTGAACATTTTTAATGACTCAGCGTATGCGCATGGAGTCTGTCATCTGTTTGGGGCAGTATGGAAACAGAGAGGCTTTTTGAAAAGTGATGGGTCACCCATACAGCATTGTGAGCAAATTAAGGAACTGATGTCGACTATGATGAAACCAAAACGGTTAGCGATCATCAAATGTCAGGCGCACCAGAAAGGCAATGATTACATTATTCAGGGCAATAATGCTGCTGATGAAGCGGCAAAGCGAGCCTCGAAGTGTGAGGTGGCCGTGTTGGCCCCAATGGTATTAATAGAACCAATAACGCAGCTAGAGGATATAATACGCATGCAACAGATTGCAGGGCCGTATGAGCAATCCATGTGGCTCCAAAGGGGGGCAAAAGGAGACTCTACAGGATTGTGGAGATTGCATGAGGGTACGATAGTGGCACCTACGGTGCTACTGGGGATTTTGATCGCTGATGCGTATGGTTTTGACCATTGCGCAAGGAGGGAAGTTTTGAGAAAGATAAAACTCCAAGGGTATTGGTCACCCTATTTACAGGCAATGGTAGAAAATGCATTGGCAGAATGCACAGTATGCGCACAAAACAATGTGAGAAAGGAATCAAAACACCCTTAGGACACATACCGGTTCCAGACGAACCATTTAAACATTTGGTAATGGACTATGTAGACAGGATAAAAAAGGTCAATGGAAAAGATACATGCTTGTTGTCATAGATAGATTTAGCAGATGGGTAGAAGCAACGCCATCGGCAGAATTAGGGGCAGGAACAGTGGTTAAATTTCTAACAAGAGAAGTAATACCCAGATTTGGAATACCTAATGAGATTAGCTCAGATAATGGTGCAGCATTTATTCAGAAAACTGTGAAACAAGTCATACAGCAGTTAAGGATAAAGCAAAGATTGAGTTGTGTCTACCATCCACAATCACAAGGAATGGTAGAAAGAATAAATGGTACCCTCAAAACAAAGCTGAATAAGATATGTGCCTTATAATATATACCTTACTAAGGACCACCACTGGAACAACTCCAGATGGAACTAAAGCAGTACATGAAACAACTAACTGAGATACATAAAGTTATATATTCACAGGAAAAAGACTAGCAGCCGGAGCCGGAGCCACCCCTGCCCAATCCGATAACTCCAGGAGACCAGGTGTACATCAAAGTCTTCCGGAGGAAGTGGAACGAGCCAAGGAGGGAGGGACCGTACGAGGTAGTGCGAGCCACCCCCACTGCAATACAAGTCCGAGGGAGTCTAACCTGGTACCACTTGAACCACTGCACCAGGGTCCCGAGGCAAGAAGAAAAAGCAAACCAGAGAAGAAGACGAAGGAACGGGTAAGATCGAACAGGAGCACAGAGTAAATGAAGGAACAGGTACAGAGGCTGAACATGGGCCGGAAATCCAGCCCCCAGCCGAACGGGAAGGACAGTAGAGCCTGGGGGATCCTGGGGAAGTGACTAGTGATATATAAAGTAATAATACTAATCTATATGCTGTCCCAAATAGAACAGGCCCTGCCTAGAGAATTGAGTCAGGAAGTGAAGCAAACACAGGTTGAAACCAAAAGAGATAGGGACAGAGAATATAAGGTAAATACATTATGGGAACAGGCAAAGCAAAATTATTGGTATAAAT
Source organism: Argentina silus (assembly GCF_951799395.1). Lineage (NCBI taxonomy): Eukaryota > Metazoa > Chordata > Actinopteri > Argentiniformes > Argentinidae > Argentina > Argentina silus. The sequence continues at coordinate 42,214,942 of NC_139654.1, forward strand.
GGGTAGAGTTTACAGCCCAGTCAGTAACAGAAGGAGATTGCCTCATGTGTAGTCCATCACCACTTAAAAAACTACGAGTTGTACCTAACCCACACACATACCAGGCATGTGCACAGTTATATAAAAAGTCCTGTCCCATAGAAGAATCAAAACGACCATATTGTCCAGCCGAATGTTTGGGTATCTTAAGCAACACCAGATACCATCCGTTTTATGATCAAACTTTTAGAGACCAATGCAGAAAAATAGATGTGAGAATAGATGAGAAAAAGAGGGAGATCCCCGGATTCAATTGATTGGAAGCAAAAGTTTGAATGCTTCGACAAACCACTTAACACAACATATGGCACCGCAAACCTGGGGAAATTTAAAGGGGACTGTCACGTCACGTGGCGTATTGTACCTTGGAATATGGAACAACCTAGGCCAAAAGTACCTTATAACCAAGCAATATACCAATGCGACCCGTAAGGTAGTACTAAAGTAGCCCTAACATGTTTGAGACAGAAGAAGTATCCAATGAGAGGCGCAGGATAAAACAAGATAGGCAAAGAAACTGTTCTGGACCACTGGTACTGAGATTAGGGGCTCCTGGGGCACCAGGAGGCATACCTCTAATCGATATATATCTTAGCCAGAATGAGCCAGTGGCAGATTACTATTGGGTATGTGGAGAAGGAAGGCTAATGGCGGCATTACCCGCTGATTGGTCAGGAATATGTGCTAGGGTTCGGAATCGGAATAAATATCATGACTTTAAAATACCTCTCCGCACGTTTTAAAGTTTGATTAGTCTAAATAGCTTGAACGCTGTAGGAGGAGTAGCATACCAAAAAATCGGAAGAATTGGAATAATAATGATAAGAAAAAGAAGAATAAGTATGAGCAATAACAATAGTTAGACTCTCTCTGAACCACTCAATATTTGTTGTGAAACAACACAGCACAAGTCCAAAATGCATGTAGGTGACTAGCAAGCTAGCTAGTTCAAGCTAAAGCTAACAATGCTACCATTGCTACTAACTGACAAATAGTCATGCCATTACCCAGATACATTTGTTGACTGTGTCTACTACTGTAAAATGTAATTAAACGTCACATACCCGCTTCGAAGTCGCTCTCGCTGTCCTCCCAACGGGAGCCCTGCAAAAAAGAAAAACAACAACAACCTGTCCCAGTCCACGCACAGCCAATCATGAAAAACACGAAGGCATTTTTCAGGCCTTCCTTGCTAATGCTAGTGTCGTAGAATTTAAGTTATAATACTGAAAAATAAAATACCGTTAACCAGAGCTGTTGATTCATTCAAAGACTTTATTCCCGCAGAACATGTAGCTGACCCCGTTATCTCCTCAGTCACCTGTCTTTATAGATTTCACACAGGTTAACGCCTTCTATTCAACGTGTTTCTGATTCCTGTCTACATACACCAATAACATTCAAGAACTACATTTCGTCATCAAGTTTTGTCTAATCAGGCCTTTTGTTCTGACTGTTTGACTTTGTTTATTACTTAATAGTCTTAGTCTTGAATGTTAGTCTTGGTTGCGATAAAAGTTTCCTCTGCACAGCCTCAGCTTTTAACCCACTAACGAAACGGTCACGGAGTGCATCATTAAGATGTGCACCAAACTCACAATGAGTTGAAAGTTGCTTCAAAGCTACTATGTAATCAGACAGACTCACCGTCTTGTTGATTTTTTTTTTGGAAAACGGAAACGTTCCGCGATGACAAGCGGTTTCGACTTGTAATGCTCACTGAGCGACTCGCTTAGCTCCTCGTAGGTTTGTGTGCTAGGTTTTTCAGGACTGACTAAATTCTTTGCTAAGTCTGTAGGCATCCGCTCCGATTACCGACAGAAACACGCTGACCTTTTTGTCAGTGTCCACCTCGTTTGCGATCATCCACTGTTCCAGTCTTTCCAAGTAAGATTCGAAATCTTCCTGTCCTTCTTTGTATTCAGCTAACGCACCGATTTGGAAACTAGTAGCCTTTAGCTACTTAGCTTCCGTTTGCTAGCCTCTTTCTTTCGAGCTACAAAGTTCGTTTATTGCGTTCTACTTGCTGCAAAGTTGTCTCTCGTCACTGGGATCATCTTTCATTAGATATCCCATCCTCGTCGCCAAATTGTAATATATTTAGAGTTATATATATTCACGGTTTCAATAACGGAGACCGAACATTACGTGGATGCTCGTTTACTGATCAATTTTAAGACAGAGTACAGCGCATGTGCACAACAGCTAAGGACTCTTACACAGCCAATAGGGAAAGCCCTTATTAATACATTGGAAACACAAAGTTGTAATAATGCCAATACATTACAGTGACGTATTTTTGTGTACATTACAGTGACGTATTTTTGAAAAGTGTTGAAAATACATGTCATGCATCAGTATTACAGAATAATTAGTGCTACTGACAATTGTCGTTGCTAGGATTGCGTGTTTCTTGTGCCATTTCCCCAGCAACGTGTGTGTAAGACTAGAGTGGTAGGTTAGAACAGAGCCAAATAAGGTGTAATTAAGCCATTACAACAACAACAATCAAATGACCACACAAACCTGACATCACTGTCCTGCCCTCCCATCAGGCAGAATATCTAGCATGTGTGTGTGTGAGTGTTGTACATAGTCAGAAGGTAGTCCTAGATGATGTACCAGGAAGAACGAAACCCAGATAACAATTCCCAAACCTATCACTAGGTAACATAGAGTAGGCCATTAGAACACAAATCCAATAAGTGTTGTTCAATATGCTTCAGCTGGGTAGTTGAGACCTAGTGACTTTGGAGTCTGCTATTGATGTCTGTCAACATGAAATCTGTCAAGAAATCTGCCTTATTTCACTCTATGGGAAATCCCATAGGAATGATTTTCGTCCAGTGGAGAGATAGAAATAGAAATTCAGCAAAGTGTCTTATTGGTCAATAATGGTCTGTAATGAGAGTTGGTGTCATTACAGATTCACACAAAACAAACTCAAGCAGTAGTCAGTCACCATTTCAAGTTATACTTAATAGTCTAGGACAGTTCAGATTAAAATACATGTTCATCTGGGTTTAAAGGTGAGAGCATAAAACCTCTTCTGATAGAGAGGGACTTCAGAAATGTAATTGGATATAGGGCCATCGCAGATTTTGTCCACAGCCACTCCCATGGCAGTCATAAAAAACAATTCAAAAAAACATTGCTAATGCTTATATGTGAAACACCAAATTTCCTGATTCATGGCTCATTCTGAGAATTGGAATCACATACCAGCTATATACTAACTATGTATAACTTTGGTTTGTGGTCTCACTGAGGTCCAGCTCTCCACCCAGGGCACTGCAGAGGGACACAGCACGCCTCACCGCCCCCCTCTCACCGGGACCAGGTACAGGAGCTGCAGGAGGAGGGCTTTGCTGGAGCTGAGGGGAGACAGAGGAGGGAGCATACATTGTACAATGAGAAATCCTCCTCATCAGAGATCAGTGTCTGTCCTTACGCCAGACGGACTGTGTCTAAGTGGAATAGCTGGTCTAGTCTGGCCTCCTCCACCTCACAGTTAGACAACCACTCGATACGAGTTGCTAAAACAACACGGCACAAGTCGAACATGCATGTTGGTGACGAGCAAGCGAGCTAGTTAAAGCTAAAGCTAACAATGCTACCACCGTTGCTACTGACAGACTAACAGTCATGCCATTACACAGATGCATTTGTTTACCATGTGTCTACTGTAAAATGTAATTAAACGTGACATACCTACCACCGAGGCATTTCTCAGTACCTTTCGTTGCTAATGCAAATGGCGTAGTAATGCTAGCGCTCAGAAGACCATATCTGAACGATAGTTAGACAACCACTCGATACGTGTTGCTAAAACAACACGGCACAAGTCGAACATGCATGTTGGTGACGAGCAAGCGAGCTAGTTCAAGCTAAAGCTAACAATGCTACCACCGTTGCTACTGACGGACTAACAGTCATGCCATTACACAGATGCATTTGTTTACCACGTGTCTACTGTAAAATGTAATTAAACGTGACATACCTGCTTCGAAGTCGCTGTACTCTCAAAAAGAAAACAGGAACAACAACCTGTCGTAGAAATGGCAGTCCGCTATCCATGCACTCCCGCAGCCAAACCTGCGTTTCTCAGTACCTTTCATTGCTAATGCTAGTGTTGTAGTAATGCTAGCGCTCAGAAGACTAGCTGGGTCTCGTCAATGTCAACATCATCAGAGGTGTGTTGCTGCGTAGCGCTGGATCAAACATAGAAGGCTGCTCATGTTCTATTTCTAGAGGTCACATGGTAACGCATTTTTGAAAAGTGTTCATGATACATGTCATGCATCATTATTACTCATTATTTTCAAAACGGTGTGTTGCTATGCAACCTTTCAATATAGAACATTAGCAACATTCTATGGAATGTTCAGTCCGCTCCAGATAACAACAGACTTCAGTTGATGTTCACATCGACACAAACCTGCTGATTTTCTGAGCAAAACGGACTGAAAAATGCCTCGGTGATATTCAGGATTGGCTGCGCGAGTGCGTGGACTGCGGTCTGCCGTCTCTACGACGGGTTGTTCGTGTTTTCTTTTTTGCAAGGTTCGCGATCGTGAAGAGGAAAGCGACAGCGACTTTGAAGAGGGTATGTGACATTTAATTACATTTTACAGGAGACACATATCTCACAAATTGTGTGTGCAATGATTATTTTGCCAGTTAGAAGCAATGATAGCATTGTTAGCTGCTAGGTGGCTAAGTAACCCGTTGACAGTGTCTAAGGGCGTTGCTAAGAGTTACCTTTAGCTTGAACTAGCTAGCTTGCTAGCCACCTCCATGCATTTTAGCTAAAGAGATGTGTGTATGTGTGTGTGTTGTGAGTAGCAGACAGACATCTCTGTGGTGAATACCGTCCTGCGTATGGGACCGGATGGGCAGCTGTCCTCCACTGCGTGGTCGGGGGCTGACTCTTTCTCCACACCCGCTCAGCAGCAGTACACTGATCCTGAGCCACAGGGCCAGAACTGCTATGAGGTCAAACTTAACACTTAAGCCTTTACCATATTATCACGCCTTTAACATATTATCACTTAGTAACTCCACCGGTTTACATATATTTGACCACCAAGAGGACTGAGGACATTGCCCTGAGGGTCACCACCCTACGCCAGGCCTTCACAGTGAGTCAACCACCCTTTCTCTGTGCTTTCTCTCTTCTGTCTTCTGTCAGATGGTGTCTCACTATTTTTTCCCCCTTTACCAGACCCTGCGCAGGTCCACCCAGAGCAAGAACCAGCTGTACGTGGCTGGGAAGGTCCTGCTGGGAGCACTGGTTCAGGCCAATCACAAGGTAAGACATTGGCTTCCTCCAACAGAGTGAATTATCAAGAGAAAATGTAACAACCGTTTACTGACATTGTCTCTCTTGTTCTGTATAGGACGAGGCACAGTTCATCCGTGCCTATGATGACCTTGTTGGGTACCTGAGTGATCCCTCCAAACAGGGTGACATTGAGATGGAGCTGGCAGAACATCAGGTTAGTTCATTCACTTCAGTAGTCTCACATTGATTACCTGTGCCTGTATTGGGTCCTTCTTTTTAATATCATTGCTATTTTGTTGTAAATGTTTTTGTCTTTTGTTTGATTAGCCATGTCAACCTCATAGACATCCTCTATGAGCTGGTTCTGTTTGGGGTGATGGTGGGGAGGCCCCTGGTGGTGGTGAGTACTGTTCTTATACTGAAGACTGTTACAGGGTGACTTTGTTGACAAGTTCATATGACTCTCTGCTCTCTCCTCCTATGTTTGCTGTTAGCAACCTGGTGGTTTTGTGGAGCGTCTGTACTCTCCTACACTCCTGCCTGCCTGCCAGCAACATGAAACCAGAGGCTGAGCGATCGATGCCTGCTGCACCTGAAGGTACAGACAAGTTCTGATGTTGTTACTGTTCCTTCTCTCTAGTATTTAGCATCCAATCTATTGTTCAGTTTAAATGAGTACTGTGAACTAGCAGTAACTCAGAGCCTTACCTCAGGGCGGGCTGATGATGCTTCTGGACGACATGTTTGGTCAGGAGGTTCCCTGGTACTTCAACACGGAGTCTCTGGTCGTTGGAGTCTCGAGCCTCCTGGAGCACCACCTTCAGCTTCTCATGGCGTCCTTCTGAGGGGGCACGCACACACACACACACACACACACACGCTATTAAGTAATCGGAATTAGTCATTTTAAATGATTGGAAGTAATTTTATTCTTACCACTAAAGTTGCACTCCCCCTCCCCCTCTCTTTCTCTTTTTTTCTGTCTTTCTTTTTTAGGAATTCCACAGGGTCAAACTCCATCAGTAACCGCAAAGGATACTTCAGTGAAATCCAATAAGTATTCTAGTTAAAGTTTAAATAATAACCTCACATGCCTTCTTGTTATGTCCCCCCCTCTCTCCCTTTCCCCTCTCTCTCTCTGATATGCAGGGCCACAGGAGTCTCATTGTCTTTACTTACAGACACTTATTACATATATTTGCAAATAAATGAGTGATGGAGTATCTCAAATTGATTTAATGTCTCTGTGTTTTCTTTTCTTTTGGTGACACTTAACACTAAGGTTTCCTTTTATAATGGGTTTATAATTCAATTTGCACATTATAAGCATGTGTTGCATTTATAGCATTAGTAACAGTGCAGCCACATATTTTCAAATTATTTGAATTGTCACTATCTATGAATGAATCATTAAAGAGAAGCTACGGGATATGGCAATAACTATTTCTGTATTATTTAACCTCTTATTTTGTGTGAATTATCAATGCATAGTTTGTACAAATATAATCAATTGAATCACTGTTTTATCTCATTCAGCCACAGACTCCCTAGTTTATCATCGCCAACTTTAGAAGCAGCATTACTGTTAAGTGTGTCGATGTCATTGGTCTACGTGGAATCCACACACATACGCACCACACTGAGGGCATGTAACAGGGACCCGTTTCCAACTCATTAGCGCTACATTGAGAACTGTAGGCTGAGATTATAGAAATTATCTCGTAGAATCACTTTAATAGTCAAGAAACTACTCAGAAATCATACCACAATTAAACTTGAAAAAGTTCCAGAAGAAACATTGTTTCTCTTTAACAGAGCAATATCCAAGACTGCGTAAAGAGGGAGAAAAATATCTTTCTTAAAGATCAGATTTTAGTAAATAGATATTATTGCACACAATTGGGCTATAAGAATCTCAAAGACAGAATCAAACATTTCACTCTCTATAGTAGTGATTTTGGTGTCTAGTGTCAGAGGAACATATTTCATCCCCACATTAAGTAAACACAAATAAACTAATTTATATGTAATGTCCTCCAACTTTCCATCAAGAATAAAGACACACTGTGTACTGTGTACCAGTATAGTAACACTACTACTAGAATATATAGACTTGCAATGGAATTTGGCCTTGGAGGGCTACAGGTCCTAGGCCCCCCATTCCCTAGCATCTGATTTCATGTCTCTGCATTGTGTACTGGTTATGGCATGGTACCACTAGGTGAAAGGTCGAGAGGCACATAGAATATTGTACAATTCCAACAGTCCCCTCTTTGATTATTTTAAACAAAGTATAATAATCAAGAATTACCAAAATGAATAATAAAAACATGAAAAAATATAAAAGTAACAGGAAATATAAAAGAACCACTTTCCTCATCTTACTAGTGAGTGAGATCTGCTTGTCCTATTTTACACATACAATACGTTGAGTTGACACCATGAGCATCATGTACAGGACTGAGTGAGCGCTGCAAAACATGTTTGTCTACTGATGCTGTATCTTGAACCGTCATCTGCGTTTAACTCACTCACCGCCAAAGAATTCCGGTACACTCACCACCTGGAGTGCCAAGTGTTTTATGTGGTATTCACCTAGCAATAATACTTGGATTGGCTACAAAATGAAGTCGCCCTTGGTGCTCTAGAATGTTGACAATTTGGCGCAAACAACGCTTAGGTTGTGGGTTATATTTCTGCTGGGACCATACATACTGAAAAAATATGCACTCACTGCAATGTAAGTCGCTTTGGATAAAAGCGGTAGCTAAATTGCATATATTATTATATATTAGTCTCATTTCCCAATATTTCTCGTGATTACGTAGTACCATTAGCCAATTTATCCATCTCCTCTGCCAAAGTCCTGATATCAGTCAGGGCATAGTAAACACCTACAGGAGCTACAACAGAGAGAAGAAAATGTTGAATACCTGTAGTGTGAGACAGTTTGAATATTACATCAGTCTTAAGTAAACGTCTAGTGTACTGTCCTCCTTCAAGTGTATCTAACCAAAATTAGACAGCCACAAACAGAAAATAAATTAGACAGCCCAAAAATTAGACAGACACGCAAACACAAAATAAATATAACATTGAGTACAACGCATTAAATGCAGAGCAGAATAATTAGTGCTATTGACAATTGTCGTTGCTAGTATTGCGTCTTTCTTGTGCCATTTCCCTAGATTCACATGACCGTACCTGTTTTCAATTAGTGGCATTTTGGTTAATAAAATGGAGAGCACGCTCCGAAGTTAGCTCTGGCTTCAGTCTCCGTTATTAAAACCCAACACCTATCACAGAGTTAGAGTAGTAACATAGAGTAGGCCATTAGAACACAAATAAATAAGTGTTGTTCAATATGCTTCAGCTGGGTAGTTGAGACCTAGTGACTTTGGAGTCTGCTATTGATGTCTGTCAACATGAAATCTGTCAAGAAATCTGCCCTATTTCACTCTATGAGAAATCCCATAGGAATGATTTTCGTCCTGTGGAGAGATAGAAATAGAAATGTAGTAAAGTGTCTTATTGGTCAATAATGGTCTGTAATGAGAGTTGGTGTCATTACAGATTCACACAAAACAAACTCAAGCAGTAGTCAGTCACCATTTCAAGTTATGTTTAATAGACTAGGACAGTTCAGATTAAAATACATGTTCATCTGGGTTTAAAGATGAGAACATAAAACCTCTTCTGATAGAGAGGGACTTCAAAAATGTAATTGGATATAGGGCCATTGCAGATTTTGTCCACAGCCACTCCCATGGCAGTCATTAAAAAACAATTTAAAAAAACATTGCTAATTATGTGAAACACCAAATTTCCTGATTCACGGCTCATTCTGAGAATTGGAATCATATACCAGCTATATACTAACTATGTATAACTTTGGTTTGTAGTCTCACTGAGGTCCAGCTCTCCACCCAGGGCACTGCAGAAGGACACAGCACGCCTCACCGCCCCCCTCTCACCTCCCACAGGGACCAGGTACAGGAGCTGCAGGAGGAGGGCTTTGCTGGAGCTGAGGGGAGACAGAGGAGGGAGCGTACATTGTACAATGAGAAATCCTCCTCCCTCCTCCTCATCAGAGATCAGTGTGTCTGTCCTTACCCCAGACGGACTGTGTCTAAGTGGGATGAGCTCCGTGCTGTGTCCCTCTGCTCCTATGCTGACAGGTCCACAAAGGAGGAGCAGGAAAAATCCAGCCTGTGCTGCAGAGCCCTGAGCTGCTCTGCTGCTGCCCCCTGCTGGATGTGTGAGGCAGTGCAGCAGTGGAGGAACCTCAGCAGCAGCCTCCTGTCAACACTGCAGCAAGGGATACAGGGTCAGCTGTACCTGGTGGAAGACCTCGTTGATGAAGATGATGTTGTCCCGCCAGCCGGACAGCGTGCTGCTGTTGGAGTGGCTCTTCTCTGGCTCGGCAGGCCCGTTGGGCTCCCCCTCCTCTCCAGTCCTTCTCCTTCCCCTGGAGAATTGCACAACTTTTTTTATAGATTGGTGTTACAAATTCTTTAGCTGAGTAGTTTTACTGAGTTAATACCTATGTCTGATCTAAATTTCATGTGAATGGCTGCAATGGAAATATGTTGAATTAAACATTTGTTGATGTGTTGAATACTTATTTTCCCGCACTGTATATACACACTCACTGAGCACGTTATTAGGAACACTATACTATACTCGGTAGGGCCTCCCTTTGCTCTGAAAACAGCCTCAATTCTTTGTGGCATTGATTCCACAAGATGTTTATAACATTTCTTTGACATTCTGGTCCATGATGACATGATTGCATCACGCGATTGCTGTAGATTTTTCAGGTGCACTTCCAAGCTGTGAATCTCCCGTTCTACCACATCCCAAAGGTGTTCTATTTGATTCAGATCTGGTGGCTGGGAAGGCCACTGAAGAACACAGAACTCATTGTTATGTTTCTGAAACCAGTTTTAGACGACTTTTGCTTTGCGACATGGTGCATTAGCATGCTGGAAGTAGCCATTAGAAGATGGGTAAATTGTGGCCATGAAGGCATGCACATGGTCAGCAACAATACTCAAATAGGCTGTGGCATTCAAGCAATATGATTGATTGGTATTAACAGGCCCAAAGTGTGCCAAAAAAACATTCCCCACACCATTACACCACCTCCACCATGAGAATGTGTACAGGTGTTGCTAATAAAGTGTTTGTTGAATGTATATATATATTATATATATATATATATATATATTGTATTTATTATACTACAGCATGTATTATACTTCAGCACTTTCATATTTATTTGTCTCTGTGTGTGGTTTACATATGTATGTATATATAGTGTGTGATTTTCCTCGAATTGTAGGACATCAGCACTTATTACCGTCTACCTTTTTCTAAAATGTTTGTTAATATATCACAGCACTTACGCATGCCCACTTTATTATGGGGGTTTTACCTCCTTTTATGTATAATTGTCTTTTCACTATGCTTATTACTAATTTATTACATGTCCCCAGCATATATATATATATATATATATACTTGTTATTATCTATTTATATAGGCAGTGCTAACCCTAAGTAAGTGCATGTTTGAGACAACATCATCTGTGTGTGTGTGTGTGGTGTGTGGCGTGTGTTCGGTCCTCACCTGTACATGCGTGCTGTCCATCTCCGTGGTGAGCAGCTGCTCTGGGTCTCCTCCACCTCGTCCTAGCTGCTCTTCTCCGGCTCCATTATGAAGGTGGGCTGCTCCTGCAGGATCAACTTCCTGTACACCTTGATCACCTTGCGGGTCGCTGATGCCTCGCAGGACGGCAACAGGAAGGCCTGCAGGGGGAAGATAGAGACATCAGGAGATTTACTAGAATATACGTTATGTATTATAATGTATTATGATAATACATTAGAATTATAATTATTATATAATTATAATTATATAATATAATTCCAGGAGGTTGTTCCTCTCCTTCTCCTGACTGCACACACACATGATCTCTATTTTCATCCTGAGAATGAGTGTGTTGGAGTCAAATTTCTAAGAATGTGTCTTCGATGGAGTGATACAGTCCGTCCACTAGAGGACAGTCCAATAGAACTCATCTCATAGGGTCATTCAGATCAATACTGCATTCAAAAGCAAGTGGTGACCGTGAGGAAATCAAATGAGCATTAAACGTACGGTAATGCTAACATATTTCTGTCATATCATATCTTTCTACAGTGAAAATACGACATGTGAATTGTAGGTTTGTTTCATTTGTTTAATCTGGTAACTCTTCTAAAACGTCTAAAAACGTTACTCTTCATATTTTTAGACAACATTAAACGATAACAACTTGAGCCCATGGTACTTCTGCACATCTGTACCTGGTGGAAGAACTTGTTGACGAAGATAATGTTGTCCTGCCAGTCGGACAGCGTGCTGCTGTTGGAGTGGCTCTTCTCTGGCTCGGCAGGCCCGTTGGGCTTCCCCTCCTCCCCAGTCCTTCTCCTTCCCCTGGAGAATTGCACATAACTTAGTCAAGTCTCACCCTCCTCCTCTCCCCTCACCTAGTCAAGTCTCACCCTCCTCCTCTCTCCTCACCTAGTCAAGTCTCACCCTCCTCCTCTCTCCTCACCTAGTCAAGTCTCACCCTCCTCCTCTCTCCTCACCTAGTCAAGTCTCACCCTCCTCCTCTCTCCTCACCTCGTCAAGTCTCACCCTCCTCCTCTCCCCTTACCCAGTCAAGTCTCACCCTCCTCCTCCTCCTCCTCCTCCTCTTCCTCTCCCCTGCACTCAAGTCTCACCCTCCTCCTCTCCCCTTACCCAGTCAAGTCTCACCCTCCTCCTCCTCCTCCTCCTCTCCCCTGCACTCAAGTCTCACCCTCCTCCTCTCCCCTCACCTCATCAAGTCTGGAGTTGGTTTCTTATTGTTTTGATTATGTCATTGATTTTATTATAACAGGTGAAAAAGAGCTACTTTGAACACACATCCATCAAATGCAGCCCTTACATTACTAATTAGAGAGACAATCTACACAACACAACTCCATAGGCTCAAACACATGTGTTACAGCTTGATATGATATCACAATTATGTGATGTTCCATACGATGACATCATACATGGGTTGCCATAGGGTAGTATTGGGTATGTGAACTTCCCGGGCATCAGGTAGATGGAGAAAGACTCAGCATTGGTAAGTCCTCTGTACAACATTTTACAAACATTTCAGTCAAAAGGCCTTAATTGTTATAAAAATGTTGTCTTTGGTGTGAATTTCCATAAGTAATTAATGGTGAGCAACATGTATTTCTCTTGTTTTTGGGGTTAGGGTAATATGCATGAATTTGAAAACAAAACCAAAAAGACACTATTCACCCTCTCTATCCTACTAATTCAATCAAAAGCAATCAAAGGATCAACACGTCTAGGTTTGAGATAGCACTAAATCAGGACAAGTGGTATATTTTACGAGTGGTGTATTTCCTTGGTGTATATATCACTTGTACAAATTATGAGAACTGAAATCATCAACCTGTGAGGTGGTCTTATGGCAGTGGTAAATGGTTTCTACAGTACCCCAAACTACTTTTGGATTTAATTTGCTAATGTAATAAAAGAGCTTTTGCATAAATACTGCAATGTGAGTTCCACCAATCTCAGCCCTTGGATTAATACAGTTACAGTAACTACAGAGAAAATACCCAAACTGCATCTTTACAGGCACAAGTACAGTTTGATGTGATGTCACAATGATATGATGTCACAAACAATGTCATAGGGATAGAGTCTTGGGTATGTGAACATTCTGGTAGTCAGGTAGTTGGAGAAAGACTGACCATTGACCAAATGTTCCAAATGTTTCATTGAAAAAGCAATGATTGTTATCAAAATGATATAATGTCCTGCTAAGTTGTACAGTATTGTGCACAGAAAATATTCAAGTTTTGTCTTGGTGTGCATTAACATTAATAAATCAATTAATTGGTAAGAAGCATGTATTTAACCATTGTTAGATATGATGCAATCTGGAATTTGTAATCATTGTTTCTGAACAACTTGCGTTAATATGCTTTTTTGAAAAGAATATCTCTAAAAAGACTTACGAGTGTTCCATGAACATTTTGTTTGCTATATAATACATTGGTAGTACAAAGAGAAAGCTGGAAAAGTGTTTGCTAACAGACAGTTGTAGATAGAGTGTGTATTTGTTTTGGGCTGACTTATGGTAAGATCTATCAATATGTGTTTGCCACTAAAATGTCAGCATTACTGAGGGCATTGGAGGTGGTTTTATTGAAGGCCGATGCAGGCCCAGCCTAGTGCATGGTTGTATACATGGCTATAGTAATTTAAAATGTTCAGCGTGGAATGAACCTGCGTGCCACTGTTACATTTCATGATGTCACAGTGACATCATCAGAGGTGCCATGGTTATTATTGCTAGGAGATGCGAGATACAACAAATATGACAGAATATGTTGTAACACAGTGATATCACACAAGTGGTGACCATTTGATGCCGGCTACCATGGTAACCTACTGTAGGTAAAATTTTAAATGGCATTACACATATAGCACACTGCTTTTACACATGCAGTTCACTATAATACTGTAGGGAATAAGCTGTTATTGGAGATGTAAATTGTTACATTGAAAGTCATATTTTCATACCTAATATTAGAGAAAAGGTACTGGGCAAATGCATGGAACGTAGACCTACACATTTTCCATTCACATTCTGAGCTGATCATCAGTTCAATGGTGCTCGTAGAGTGAGTTGCAGGTCAAACTCTTTATTATTTAGCTACTTTATTGTAGTGGGTTGATGTAAATGTACTGCTTTTGACTATGTACTGTATTTTGGAGATGTAATGTACCGTTACTTTATGCAATGTTAATGTGCTTAAATGTGTCTGATTAATATTGCCTTTATGCACCTGACACCATAAACAAAGTACCTTCTGGAAAAATAAACTTCTTCTAATCCAAGCCAGCTCTGCGATATTCTAGAAGGTCAGAGTTGAGCAGTTAGCACAGCAACATTGTTGCGAAGAGGTTAGATGAGTAAGTAAGATATCTTTGAATGCTTTCATATGTATCAGGCCGAAAAAAAGTATACATATGATCAGTCTTTTTTCTGATAAAATAGTTGTTGTTTTTTTGTTTAACAGTACCACTTTGTCTGTTTTTCCATTTTCTTGAAGCATCTGCACTCGATTTCCAGCCAGCATCATAGTCATGACAGTGAAAGTGTCCAAACAGGTGACATGAAAAAATATCAAAAGGGGGATGAGGAGAAGAAAGCGGATCTCCACACTGATGAAACATGGGCAGATGAGGAAGATACTAGCGAAAGAAAACAAAAACATGGAGAGGAAAAACTGTCTGTGGAGTATAAGGCAGCTATTAAAGAGATTGACAACATTTGGATGAACTTTCGTTCATCTTGGTCTAATAATGGAAATAGTCTAAAAGACTAGTTTAAAAGACCCAGAAAACAACCAAAATATCGTATGATGAAAAGAAAGAGATTCCCCAGACTGATGAAGAATAATGGACAGATGCCAAAAATAGAAATGAGACATTTTTTTTAATATACTGTGAAGAGGAGTAATAAAGGGAGTGGAGAAAACAAGGGAACAAAGCTTTAGTCACAGTGAAAAGGTAATTAGTGAACAGGAGAGACGTGCCATCACACTTACTTGAGATTTTTTGATCATTTTGAGTTACAATTCTAGTGTTTCTTTTTTGTTCATCTGGTTCACTTTCTTACCTCTGTATCTATCTACAGTTTTCCCGTCTTTTCCAAGGGTAAACAGACCCGAGTTCAATACCCAACAGCCACACTTGGCAGAGTAGACAGCGAACACAATGCAAAGGTGGGCTAATGGAAAACTATTTTGATAGATTCAACAGTTTAGATTGTAGATTCATTGATAGGTTGGTTGATTGATTTACATTGAGCAGGACCTCTCTCTTTATGTTCCTTCCTCAGATGTCTATCCACAGCTGGACAATGGTAATTTGCTGAAATGAACTGTGTATTAACAGTCAGGAGAATTCAAAAGGTAAGAGGAGACTAACAGCAAAAATATGTATAAAAAGTAGCTTGAGTAGAAAAAATGTGAAACAATAAGCCTACAACAAAAACCAAGTCACCAGCGTGGCTGAAGCCATATTTATTCTGAATGGCCATACCTGAATAAAGTATTCATGCAGTAAGTTATGGTTTATAATGTTTGTAGAGCGCACACATACACTCACCGGCCTCTTTATTAGGTACACCTTGCTAGTACCGGGTTGGAATCCCTTTTGCCTTCAGAACTGCCTTAATTCTTTGTGGCATAGATTCAACAAGGTGCTGGAAACATTCCTCAGAGATTTTGGTCCATATTGACATGATAGCATCACGCAGTTGCTGCAGATTTGTAGGCTGCACCTCCATGATGTGAATCTCCCGTTTCACCACATCCCAAAGGTGCTCGATTGAATTGAGATCTGGTGGCTGTGGAGGCCATTGGAGTACAGTGTCACTCATTGTCATGTTCAAGAAAGCCGTTTGAGATGATTTGAGCTTTGTGACATGGCACGTTATCCTGCTGGAAGTAGCCATCAGAAGATGGGTACACTGTGGTCATAAAGGGATGGACATGGTCAGCAGCAATACTCAGGTAGGCTGTGGCGACAAAGAAAGAAACATCTGTTAATACTTATAGACACCTGTTCTGTCCTCATACATAGCTGAACACCTCTAAACACCTCCCAAGAGTCTGGAGACAGAATGTCAGTCTGACTTCAGGTTTATTGACTTAGAAAGAGTGAAACTGAGAAAGAGAAACAATAATCAATGATATGGTTTCACATCCACACATTGCCTTGCCATACATCACAGAGATGATCTAACAAAGAAATAGCGACATATAGCTACAATGTGTTGTATTAACATTGAAATATAGTATCCTCTCTTAGCTAACATAACCAAGAATACCCAATGTGTTCTTATATAATGCTAGTATGGTCTCACATGAAGAAATAAAAGGTAAGTTTACATAATCACCATGAAAGCCAATAGTACAAGCTAAACTAGCATCTTCCACAACACAAACACTTGTCTACAGTGGGATATTACTGATATCCTCGCCACAGATGTTGTATGATGCAACAATACACAGGTAAAGATAATTTTATGCCACGTCCTACACATTTGGGGTAGTCAATGGTCCGAGGAGAAGCACACCTGTTAACCATCTCAATGCCTCTCCTTTCAGTCATAGGGTGAGGGTTAGGGTAGGAGTTTCTCATAGAAGTCTGTCTGTGTGTGGTAATGCTGATCTGCACTGTGTGACTGCAGCCTTTTAGGAAGTGAATAGGTTGGTTTCACATACACTAAAATATGTGTACTTAACCCTCCTATTATGTTAGGGGTCAATTTGACCCGATTCAATGTTTACTGTCTCTAAAAACATGGTTAACATACTTTTTTCAGCTATTGATTTATTTAAACTGTTGAGCCCCTTCATTGATCGCAGATCTGAAATGATGATATGCTGCCCTCTTGTAGACAGACAAGATTACTTTAACCCTCCTATTATGTTCAAATAAACTTACAACTTTGATGTTTCGGGTCAATTTGACAACTGTAAACATGCAGAAAATGATTTTAACTGAAAGTCTTAACCAAGTTTCTCTCTCAGCTACTTTAGGCCTTTCTACTGACCATCTTTATAGCCCAGTAAATAATACATGACTGCCCCCAACCTCCCCTTATACATCAAGTATTGATTGTATATGACAATTGCGAAATATGCAAATCACTGTACTCTCATTCATTGACCTAAAATGAAAAACAAATTATGTTTTGGTGTTTGCAGGGCTTTATGTTGATATTAAGTGCTCATTAAAGAGTTCAAATGCAGATTGTATGTCTTGTATATGACTGCTAGCATATCTGGTGGGGCCTGGAACCATTTTGTTGACATTAGCTGCAGTCAGTCTACCCTGTCTTGTAACTGGGGATCCAGACCATAGGAGCTTTCCATTTTTGGATGTCATGTTTCTTGGTGGTTGAGATATGACAAGGGGGTTTATTTGTGTTTGAGAAACCACAGGAGGGTCAGAATGTCCTATCTCACTGGCATCATTCTCGTCAGAGGAGGATGCCGCATAATCAGGGTCCTCAACATTATCCTCTGTCTCAGACACATCCTCATCTATATCACTTCCATCCTGAAAGATCTGTGACAGAACCTCAGTGGCAGCAAATCTTTTCCTCTGTCATGGTGGTCATTTTCAAAATGTTTAGTTGAGGCACAAATGCAAAGAGAATGGTTTAGAGGGCTGTGTGTGCAGCCCTTATTATAAGGTTGTCCCCGCCCCCATGTTGCATGAATTATCAAAGTTCTCGCAAGAACTATGTTTGCCCCATCCCATATACTGCAAGAATTATCAGTGTTGTTGTGAGAACTTCGTTTGCCCCACCCCACATACTTGCGAGAATTATCAGAGTTGTTATGAGAACTGTCATAGTTGTTATGAGTCCTGTCAGAGTTCTCGCGGGAAATATGTCCTCCCTCTCTCATTGCTTCTTGAATGATCAGAGATCTCGTGGGAACTATGTTTTCTCCTCACAGACACAGACACAGACACAGACACACACACACACACACACACACACGGATGGACACACACACAGACACACACACACACACACACACACACACACACACACACACACAAGGAAAGACACACACACACACACACGGATGGACACACACACACACACAGACACACACACACAAGGAAAGACACACACACAGACACACACACACACACACACACAAATGAACGTGTCGGTGCCCTCAGTATCATCCAACACAACAAAAACGAGATGGAAATCAGGGTTTTATAGAACAATAGTGCTAGGGGTCAAAATGACCCCAACACGACCGATGCGTACAAAATGTGTACAGGACATGTTTTTAATTTTTTGGGGTTAATTTCATGTTTGCCATGTTTACCTCATCAAGTTAGGAAAAGTCATAAAAAATCTAGCTGAAAAAAGTATGTTAACCATGTTTTTAGAGACAGTAAACATTGAATCGGGTCAAATTAATCTATTGTTAAAGTTGAAGGGTTCTCCCTCGCCAGACTCTCTCTCAATGTGAAGAATTACTTTGATGTATTTGAAAATAATCTTCTACATGCAGATGCATCATTTACTACTATGTAGTAGTTGTCATTCACTCATGGCCTGTCTGAAGGCAACAGGAAGGACTGCAGGGGGAAGATAAAGACATGAGGAGATTTACTAGAATATGTGTTATGTATTATAATATATTAAGATAATACATCATAATTATCATTATTATAGAATTATAATTATATAATATAATTCCAGGAGATTGTCCCTCTCCTTCTCCTGACTGCACACACACAATCTCTATTTTCATCCTGAGAATGAGTGTGTTCAGTCAAATTTCTCAGAATGTGTCTTCGATGGAATGATACTGTCCGTCCAGTAGAGGGCAGTCCAATGCAACTCATCTCATCTCATAGGGTCATTCAGATCAACACTGCATTCAAAAGCAAGTGGTGACCGTGAGGAAATCAAATAAGCATTACACTATGTATGTATATGTATTTCTATCATATCTTTCTCCAATGAAAATACAACATATGAATTGTAGGTTTGTTTCGTTTGTTTAATCTGGTCCTTATCGTGTAAAAACATTACTCTTCATACTTTTAGACAACATTAAACAATAACAACACCGAGCCCATGGTACTTCTGCACATCTGTATCTGGTGGAAGACCTTGTTGACGAAGATGATGTTGTCCCGCCAGTTGGACAGCGTGCTGCTGTTGGAATGGCTCTTCTCTGTCTCGGCTCTTCTCTGTCCCCCTCCTCCCCAGTCCTTCTCCTTCTCCCTGAGAATTGCACATAACTTGATTTATAGATTGGAGTGTTACAATTTCTATTGTGGCTTCTTTTAACAACATAACGAAATAACAAAAACACTCCTTTCAAATAGCCACTATCGAAGCTGGAGTGGGGTTAATAACACACAATCCAAGATAGAGAAAAAAGCGGAGATCAAAAGTTAGAATTCAAACCAAAATAGCATTTATTATGCATTAACGTTCAACAAAAATATTCTCTGTGGCTCTTCAATGCCATAAATAAAATATATTGACCCCGAATTGTTTCTTTCAATTTGTGACAATAACTTTTGTTAGTTTGCAGTAGCTTGTGGTGATTGTTTGTGGTCAAAAAGCTATTCCACTTCCCCGTCTAACTCGGATTCTCTCCAAAAACAGGTGCCGCGGCTTTCCACCAATTAAATAGACACCTCCCATAGCGGACCCAGAATCGAAGAAAAAAATAAAGAAAATAATAGAAAAAATAATTCACAGGTTCTTGACAGAACAAAAGCATAGATGTAGAGTAGTAGACCGTACATGAAGAGTTTGACTGTAAGACTGTAAGGTTATGATACAGTATAGCACCGTGCTTTGTTAGTCTACTGGGGTAGGCCAGGGCAGTGAACTCACAGGTCCTCAGGGCCTCCTCTGCGTCAGGTTCCTGGTGGTTGACGGCGATGCCCTGGTGTGACCTCTCCTGGAGGAAGGGTAGTCTGTCTACCAGCTCGCCCTCTAGGAAGGCTCCTTCTTCCACCTCATCCTCCTCCTTTTTCTCCACCACCACCTCCTTCAAATCTTCCTCCTCTCCCCTATCTGGCAATGGCAACTCTTCCTCCTCCTCTGATTTTGGAATGGATTGGACCCTGTGGGCGGGGCTTGCAGACCCAGAGAGGAAGTGACTTCTTTTTCTAAGGGACACAAAGATGTTGGTGGAATCTATGTTCTTTCAGAAGTCAGAATTAAAGCTCATACCTTCAGAGAGGGGTTCACAACCTTAAAACATTGTAAAATGTAAAAATCAAAATGAGAAGTGTACGGTACAATGAATTAATTCAAATGCAGTATTTTCTCTCTGCGCTAAAACACATTTCATTCATGTCAACGTACCGATTGTCTTGTCTTTGTTGACCTTCCAGGAGAGAGGTCCCTCATGCACCATCTTCCTCTTGGTGAGATCCATATTCGACAGGAGAATGTGAATCATCAAATCATCATCAAAACTTTAGTTTCTTCTTTTCTTTTTCTGAACATTTTTGGCTTTTACAGAGTAGAAAACAATCATAATGCCAAACAAGAATACAAGGCTACGGATAACAGACGCAAGGGAATAATTTACAGAAATTCAAAATAATCAAACAGGAACCTTAAAGGGAAACTTTCTGATTAGAAGTGAATGGGAGAGTAGTGGAGCGCCTCCTCACCTTGAACGATGAGATCATGGGGTTCTCACTCTGCTTCAGTAAGGACAGGTCTAACCGTCTCTGGTAGTCCTCTAGTCCCTGTAAGGATAGGAACGTGCACACACACACACACACACACACACACACACACACACACACACACACACACACACACACACACACACACACACACACTTATGAGCACTGAACAATCACACATGTTATCCTGTGGTAAATCATGAATCATTATATTACTAACCAAAACATTGAACATACCACATAAATAATGACAGGTGCTTGCTAATATGCATTCTGACCAACTTGTGCAGCTCAGTGGCATTCTAAACGACCTGCTCCTTCATTTTAAGCATTTAAATCACAGTCCTGGTTGTCCGATCACAAGTATTATCCGATTACCAGTATCAAGTCCTAATTTACGGAAACAAGTAATATGAGATCGGCACACCCCTCAGCGGCATGTGACCACCAATGTTGGGTCTAATCAATGGCGTCTATTCACACGGTCCTGGTAACCTGTTTGTTCTCTGCCTCTTTGACGGCCTGGTTAACATAGTTGAGTATCTTCCTGCAGCAGTCTCCTGTCCTCTTTACCTTGTCCCTCTCCATCTCCTCTAGGGGTCAAAAACAACAACCAAACGTCAACCAGTCATCCATCAACTCATCATCTCATTGTTAATGTGGGCCGATAAGTGCACTACACCAGAAAGTGAGCAAGTGTTTTGAGCTGGAGGGGGTGGGTTGGGGGGTGTTAGGTAAAGGGGGCGGAGGTGCAAAAAAGGGAGGTGAAAGAGAAAGCAGTTTTAAAAAGACAAGGTTTAAAAAGTGTGCAGGTGAGGCGAAAAACACATAGGGGGCTTATAGGAGAACCTCACCACAGGAACATACATGAATTGTAGTCGTTGTGAAATCGTAGTAGTCTATGGTACGTGTGTACTTGGCTATGCTCTCAAGCAGTAGAGGATACTTGGTCAGCCTCTGCATCTCCACAGGAATGATGTCCTTCAGCTGCAGTCGGCGACAGAGAGGCGGTCGAAATCCACATCAACCTGCTCAGACAATAAAACTATAGGACACTGGTTAGAAGACCCTAGCCTACCTAACTTGCGGTTACTTTCCTGATTCAACTTTGTGTCTACCTTCTTGATTCAACTTGCTTTACCTTCCCTGGCTCCCCCTTCCCCCTTCCTCTTTCATCGTTAGCTGCTCCGCCTTTTTCTTGTTGTGACCGTCTAATTGTCACCGCAGCCGCAACAGCAGCCCAGCGTAGATCCGGGGGTCTGTTCAGCACAAGTCTGAAGAGACGATTATCAGGGTTGCCTTTTATACAGTTTAAACATAATGGTAGGCGCCGCCAAGGCTATCGGCTGATGGGCTTGTGCTTACATGAGAGAGGGCGGGAGAGAATGAACAATGGGGAGACTTTCTTACTGATCAATCAGCGCTTTCTTACTGATCAATC
Organism: Argentina silus; assembly: GCF_951799395.1. NCBI lineage: Eukaryota > Metazoa > Chordata > Actinopteri > Argentiniformes > Argentinidae > Argentina > Argentina silus. The sequence goes on from NC_139654.1 coordinate 42,237,036, forward strand.
GGCATTCAACATTTCACACCTATCGGCAAGATATGTCTGTTCCCCCATTACTGTGCTCCCTCACCACTCCCTCCGAAATCACCGCTGTTCATATGGTAAATTATACAGTGCTTCTCAGAACAATGGCTATAGAACTTTAGAGGTGTGGCAAGAGAAAATGTAATCACAGTATTTACACAAGTTGTATCATATGAAAGTGTATAACCTGAAAACAGTTAAATCAATGTATTTGGTAAAAAAAAAAGCTCCTTCTTCGAGCCGGATTTGAACCAGCGACCTAAGGATTACTGTTATTGAACATACAGTCCTGTGCTTTACCAACTGCACCAGGGCTGGAGAAGACAAGTTTGTCTGTTAAGGGGGGGTAAGAAGGTGTGAAAAAGAGGGAAAAGAAAGAGAGAGAGAGAAATTGAGGCTTCTTTTCCATTATCTACTAGTTTATTTGTCAGTATGTAGTCTAAACGATTAAAGAAAAAGAAAAAATGACGCCTTTTCCGTTTTTTGAATAGGGGGAAGAGTGGATTCGAAGGTCACCGGTTCGAATCCCACCAGCACCAGAAATAAAAACAGGCAAAGTTTCCCAAAGTGTTGTTTTGTGTAAATTCAAGATCCCTTGAGCCAATATGTTGCTTCTTGTGACATAACAAACAGACGTTTATGTACACTCGCTGTTGTTTGACTGCTATGGGCCTACAGGTCTGTTACTTGTGTGTGTGTGTGTAACTTTGTTTATGCATCTGAAATTATCAGTTATAAAATTATCAGACCTCTGTTTCTTTCTCTTATGGACTGCATCACTCGCTATTAGCAATGTGTCAAATTGATTGAATAAAACTCAGATAAAAGATTTATATTTGAAAATAGAATTTTTTTTATTGAAATAAACACAAAAAACCTGTGAGCTGCCTCCTACACATTGGGCAGCACACCCTGACCTTCCACAGATGGTAGGGCATCCTCGCCAGGAGCCTGTGGGTGAAGAAGTGCTCTGGTGTTGGGGCCTGGTTGTAAATGAGCACTGGTATCGGTGCTCGTACCAGAGCTTCAAGTTTGGCCGCAGCCTCTGGTTCTCCCACAGAGTGGAGGCAATCATTGGCTGGCTGCTGAAGACATACAGATACAACAACAATCGATACCACTGATAATGGGATCCTTTTTCAGCATGACAAATATGCTCAATGTCATGGCATATACAACCTACCTTATATCTGTTTAATCTGTTG
>NC_139654.1:42238458-42253458 GCF_951799395.1 Argentina silus
ATGTAGTTGAATTATCTGTCAACCTGTACATTTTTCATCGTTGGGGGACACAGTTTATCTGAAGCTAATCTATTTCCAGTGAATGGATATGTTCATGGGTGTGTGTGTTGTCATTCCAATGAGGGATAAGTGTTTAATTTGAGAGTGACCTGAACAATAGCAAGCCCAGGATGTAAATAATGAAATCACATTTAAATCATACATGCACCATTTCTAGTCTAGTACTTGCATAAAAACTAGGCTTAAGGGTGCCCTCTGATCAGATCTTGACAGTTTTTAGGGAAAAGGCACATTTAATTGCGAAAGAGTATGGTTATGAGGGGTCTGTTTTGTTTAACTAAATGGCATATCATCATGGATATCATAGACCAATTCAGCTCACCAGTAGGCACATTTCACGTGCCTCTGTTGCTTGAATGCAACAATTGAATTGGATTCAATTGGATTGTCTGTTGATCTTTTTTCATCATGCTTAATCGAGTTGTTGGGAGTGTTTTAGAGATTGTTTAACGTCGTCATTGCTCGGCTTTACCCTTTGTTGGTTTGTATGACTTCTTCAACTGGTCCCTACATGGATGTCTCAGTTCAGTTGTCAATCTCCATTCAAAATGGGCTAAGAATAGTATAGATGGATGCCTTTTCCATATGACCCATATTTCTCTGTGTTGCAGAAGGACATTCAAGCAAACAATGTTAATAACAAAATGAAACGTGAATCTGGGTTTGCACTATTGTAGGCCTATAGCCTACTGCTGACCATCTAAACATCTCCTAAAAGTATAATGTCAGATATATAGGCACAGTAATGCCTCTCTTTGCCTTTCTCCTATCTTCCCCTGAAGAGCTAACCTCCCCATATAGTAGAGTATAACTTATTTTCTTAATTCAAAGGTAACAATAGGTAACACTGAATGTACTGAAAGCCAGAGTGTTGATATACTTTAAGAAATGACGTATCCACCTGTAAAATGCGTATTATGCATGTTCATTAACTTGAACTTATTGACCCCTCAAATTGGGATAGTAAGAAGTCGAAGTTGTCTTTGTTTTCTGATGTCTGTTCTCTGGCAAAAATTGACCCTAAGAATGAGACTGATGGAACATTAGTCATGTTAGTCGTTGAATTGGCATCTACTAGAAAGATTGAATTTGAGCTGGTGCGAAGATTGGTCCTACTTTGTATTGCCTGTTGAGGCGCTGTAATAGAGGAGCTGTTACCATAGTTGCGGTGTCGTGTGATCTTATTGTATGTTTAATTTTGGCTTCAGCTTTTACTATTCATATTCCCATCAGACGACAGTTTTTTCCTCAAGTAACCAACAGAAACAATTAATGTTTGTCACCTTTTGCGGAATGCCTGAAAATGTTATGGTTATCGTTAAACCCCCCCCTACAACCTTTAATACGCGTAATGGCACCATAACAATGATGCTTCTCGTACCGTTGTCCGTTATGGTTTATGAGTTGACTTCTCTTGTATTTTTGTTTGTTTAGCTTATGTCTAGATGTTGCTCTTTTATTCCCCAAAAATATGTATGATGGCTTCTGCAGGCCCTGCTACAGTATGATGATCTCATATCTCACTCTGTTTTGAGTAGTCAACATTTTAGTTTATTTTATCGGGTCTTTTTTGGTTGCGTTCATTTGGAGAACTATGATCGTCGTCACGCAGAGCTTGGCTCCATCCATCCATCGACTCGCAGCGACTCTATCCTGAGAAAGTACGGTTGCAAAAGAAATCGGAGAACTTTCGTAGAGCTTCCCCAAACCGAACCAATGCCATATAGCTGAATTACATGCAACATGCAAGACATCATAACTAATAATGCAAGGTATTTTGTATCTTTCTGAAAGCATTGAGGGCTTCAGAGCAACTTGGCTTTTTATATACCAACTTGGAAAACTACCTCAGAACGGTCTCGGGTGCTAGTGTTGTATATCCCTAATTTATAATGACAAAGATCAATTTTAGTGACCAAATGACACAAGCCAATACTGTGTACAAACTTTATCATTTTACTTCCTTTAACCTTTAGTTAAGCAAAATTTGTAATTATGGATGAACTTTGAACGTTTTAGTATGTACATTAAAGTTCATGGGACCCAAATTTTGTAATTGGGAGTTCAAGTCTCAATGTTATGTAAGCATGCAAATCCTCCCTTTTTAAAATGTAGTAATACTGTAACTAAAACAACCAATGAACGCTCAGCAGACACTGAGTTGGGACTCATTTGTGTGGCAATATAAGCTGTAGTCATGACTGGATGATATATCGATGTACCAATGAAATGGATATTTAGATTTGCAATGAATCACTATCAATATTCCTGCAATATGTTTTGGTAGTATAAATAGTGGGCTGCGGATTGAAAGAAAGAGGCATGTTGATGGGATGTTGTAGGCAGGGCAATAATGACTAAAGTCTGAGTTGGAGTTATGATTTGCTGAGCAGTGTAGATGGGCCAACGTTAGGTAAGATGCATGGCAGGTATCACTCTGAGCTGTACCCTGGACTGGGGTCTCCAGCACGTCTTGTGGCAACTTTCATTTAACATTTAAGCATTGGTAGGAGGTCATCTAATTAATTGAATATAGGTTACCTGTAACTTTGCAAACCTATAAGTAGTGTTTTTAGTGGTTCGTAGTTGGCTTATAGACGTCACTGAGTGATCATCAAGGATCTAACATCTGCATCTTGAAGGGATGTTATCCAGTGCCGCAATAAAACCAGCGAGGCTTTTCTTGCCCTTTGCCATTTAAAGCTGTTTGTTGCAACCAGAAAACGACAAGAACAGTAGCACGCTATTCATTATCCAAATTTGATACAGTTTTTGATATGACGATAGATGTATTTTTGCATGCTACATTTTACAAAGGGAATACACATTTGAAATTACTTTTCTCAATGTATTTGTGACATGATATACTGATGTAGTGGCATATATCGGTTATTCAAGAGATCAATCGATTGAAAGGCACTGTACAGAGAAGGTTGTATGGAAATTAAATTAAAGTTCTTATGTCATTCTTGTTGTCTGAGCTGAAAACATCCCGCATGTTATTGTTTTATGTGTGCCTTTTCAGAGATTTCCTTTCCACCTCCCATATACTGGGGTTGCCAGCCCTATTTCATTTACAACGCCACATGAAATAATTTCTACATTAATTATCATGCAACCTTAAAAGTGAAGACGCTGCATAGAACGATCAGTATTTGTGTTTTGCACTTTCAAAGCAGTTTCAAAATTGCCCCACTTAAGGTTGGGCAAACTGACAAAAAACAACAATAAAAGACGAGGTATTTTAAGCTATCGATAGGAATTATAAGGAATAATATGACTTTGAAGAGCTTTTCTAAAAAGTTAAAAGATATATCTATATATCTATCTATATAGATAGATATTCATATATATTCATGAAGTACCTCATAAGCCTGATATATGCTGCATTGACTTTTCTCATTTCTTTTTTCTTTTGTGTGCTTCATATTATCCAATAAAAAATTGTATTTCCCCTTTTTTGAGAGGTTTGATCATCACCTAAGGCTGTGCACTGGCCATGCAAAAGCTATTTTCTGATTAAGGAGGTCTTGAACAACATGTAGTGCTACATGTTCACTGTCAGATGGAATGAAAGGGTATGTATGAATCTGAAGCGGAATGGTTCCTGGAAATTGGGTTTACTATGAAAAAAAGTTGAGACATGGGAACATGTTGGCCTTTTTAAAGAAAAATATGATAAGAATTTGGGGATGATTGTCATTCATTTAAAAAAAAAAAAAAAAAAAACGGAACTAAAACAAATTCTTATCATATTTTTCTTTAAAAAGGCCAACATGTTCCCATGTCTCAACTTTTTTTCATAGTAAACCCAATTTCCAGGACACTCCTACATTCATAGGAGGTAGATATATGGCAATGACGCATGACATGGTTTCTGAAGTGTCTATGGGCATCAAGCTCTCTTGCAAGTTGTGGATTTCTTGTGCATAATTTTGTACTTTTAAGGCGTAATGTACGAGAAGAATGTACTCCATGTGTAGTTCTAAGGCTATCTTAAGACAAAGGTGCGGGGGAATAGGACAGGGATGGACACAGTAGCAGATACAGCCCTTTCACGGCAATACCTGAATCACCAGTCACATTGAACAGCATGGAGTCGCCAGGTACCCGATAGTTGTGTTGGTGGACATTAAGTCCTCATTGATTTAACCCAGTGTTTTAGGCTATATGGACACATACAGCATCCTTACATAGCAAAACATGGAAAGTACCGTCGCTACAATTTAGAAATATTCCTTTGATCAAATGTAATGTTAACAATTGCATAAATTACACATAATCCTACGGAACCATTCCGCTTCAGATTCATACATACCCTTTCATTCCATCTGACAGTGAACATGTAGCACTACATGTTGTTCAAGACCTCCTTAATCAGAAAATAGCTTTTGCATGGCCAGTGCACAGCCTTAGGTGATGATCAAACCTCTCAAAAAAGGGGAAATACAATTTTTTATTGGATAATATGAAGCACACAAAAGAAAAAAGAAATGAGAAAAGTCAATGCAGCATATATCAGGCTTATGAGGTACTTCATGAATATATATGAATATCTATCTATATAGATAGATATATAGATATATCTTTTAACTTTTTAGAAAAGCTCTTCAAAGTCATATTATTCCTTATAATTCCTATCGATAGCTTAAAATACCTCGTCTTTTATTGTTGTTTTTTGTCAGTTTGCCCAACCTTAAGTGGGGCAATTTTGAAACTGCTTTGAAAGTGCAAAACACAAATACTGATCGTTCTATGCAGCGTCTTCACTTTTAAGGTTGCATGATAATTAATGTAGAAATTATTTCATGTGGCGTTGTAAATGAAATAGGGCTGGCAACCCCAGTATATGGGAGGTGGAAAGGAAATCTCTGAAAAGGCACACATAAAACAATAACATGCGGGATGTTTTCAGCTCAGACAACAAGAATGACATAAGAACTTTAATTTAATTTCCATACAACCTTCTCTGTACAGTGCCTTTCAATCGATTGATCTCTTGAATAACCGATATATGCCACTACATCAGTATATCATGTCACAAATACATTGAGAAAAGTAATTTCAAATGTGTATTCCCTTTGTAAAATGTAGCATGCAAAAATACATCTATCGTCATATCAAAAACTGTATCAAATTTGGATAATGAATAGCGTGCTACTGTTCTTGTCGTTTTCTGGTTGCAACAAACAGCTTTAAATGGCAAAGGGCAAGAAAAGCCTCGCTGGTTTTATTGCGGCACTGGATAACATCCCTTCAAGATGCAGATGTTAGATCCTTGATGATCACTCAGTGACGTCTATAAGCCAACTACGAACCACTAAAAACACTACTTATAGGTTTGCAAAGTTACAGGTAACCTATATTCAATTAATTAGATGACCTCCTACCAATGCTTAAATGTTAAATGAAAGTTGCCACAAGACGTGCTGGAGACCCCAGTCCAGGGTACAGCTCAGAGTGATACCTGCCATGCATCTTACCTAACGTTGGCCCATCTACACTGCTCAGCAAATCATAACTCCAACTCAGACTTTAGTCATTATTGCCCTGCCTACAACATCCCATCAACATGCCTCTTTCTTTCAATCCGCAGCCCACTATTTATACTACCAAAACATATTGCAGGAATATTGATAGTGATTCATTGCAAATCTAAATATCCATTTCATTGGTACATCGATATATCATCCAGTCATGACTACAGCTTATATTGCCACACAAATGAGTCCCAACTCAGTGTCTGCTGAGCGTTCATTGGTTGTTTTAGTTACAGTATTACTACATTTTAAAAAGGGAGGATTTGCATGCTTACATAACATTGAGACTTGAACTCCCAATTACAAAATTTGGGTCCCATGAACTTTAATGTACATACTAAAACGTTCAAAGTTCATCCATAATTACAAATTTTGCTTAACTAAAGGTTAAAGGAAGTAAAATGATAAAGTTTGTACACAGTATTGGCTTGTGTCATTTGGTCACTAAAATTGATCTTTGTCATTATAAATTAGGGATATACAACACTAGCACCCGAGACCGTTCTGAGGTAGTTTTCCAAGTTGGTATATAAAAAGCCAAGTTGCTCTGAAGCCCTCAATGCTTTCAGAAAGATACAAAATACCTTGCATTATTAGTTATGATGTCTTGCATGTTGCATGTAATTCAGCTATATGGCATTGGTTCGGTTTGGGGAAGCTCTACGAAAGTTCTCCGATTTCTTTTGCAACCGTACTTTCTCAGGATAGAGTCGCTGCGAGTCGATGGATGGATGGAGCCAAGCTCTGCGTGACGACGATCATAGTTCTCCAAATGAACGCAACCAAAAAAGACCCGATAAAATAAACTAAAATGTTGACTACTCAAAACAGAGTGAGATATGAGATCATCATACTGTAGCAGGGCCTGCAGAAGCCATCATACATATTTTTGGGGAATAAAAGAGCAACATCTAGACATAAGCTAAACAAACAAAAATACAAGAGAAGTCAACTCATAAACCATAACGGACAACGGTACGAGAAGCATCATTGTTATGGTGCCATTACGCGTATTAAAGGTTGTAGGGGGGGGTTTAACGATAACCATAACATTTTCAGGCATTCCGCAAAAGGTGACAAACATTAATTGTTTCTGTTGGTTACTTGAGGAAAAAACTGTCGTCTGATGGGAATATGAATAGTAAAAGCTGAAGCCAAAATTAAACATACAATAAGATCACACGACACCGCAACTATGGTAACAGCTCCTCTATTACAGCGCCTCAACAGGCAATACAAAGTAGGACCAATCTTCGCACCAGCTCAAATTCAATCTTTCTAGTAGATGCCAATTCAACGACTAACATGACTAATGTTCCATCAGTCTCATTCTTAGGGTCAATTTTTGCCAGAGAACAGACATCAGAAAACAAAGACAACTTCGACTTCTTACTATCCCAATTTGAGGGGTCAATAAGTTCAAGTTAATGAACATGCATAATACGCATTTTACAGGTGGATACGTCATTTCTTAAAGTATATCAACACTCTGGCTTTCAGTACATTCAGTGTTACCTATTGTTACCTTTGAATTAAGAAAATAAGTTATACTCTACTATATGGGGAGGTTAGCTCTTCAGGGGAAGATAGGAGAAAGGCAAAGAGAGGCATTACTGTGCCTATATATCTGACATTATACTTTTAGGAGATGTTTAGATGGTCAGCAGTAGGCTATAGGCCTACAATAGTGCAAACCCAGATTCACGTTTCATTTTGTTATTAACATTGTTTGCTTGAATGTCCTTCTGCAACACAGAGAAATATGGGTCATATGGAAAAGGCATCCATCTATACTATTCTTAGCCCATTTTGAATGGAGATTGACAACTGAACTGAGACATCCATGTAGGGACCAGTTGAAGAAGTCATACAAACCAACAAAGGGTAAAGCCGAGCAATGACGACGTTAAACAATCTCTAAAACACTCCCAACAACTCGATTAAGCATGATGAAAAAAGATCAACAGACAATCCAATTGAATCCAATTCAATTGTTGCATTCAAGCAACAGAGGCACGTGAAATGTGCCTACTGGTGAGCTGAATTGGTCTATGATATCCATGATGATATGCCATTTAGTTAAACAAAACAGACCCCTCATAACCATACTCTTTCGCAATTAAATGTGCCTTTTCCCTAAAAACTGTCAAGATCTGATCAGAGGGCACCCTTAAGCCTAGTTTTTATGCAAGTACTAGACTAGAAATGGTGCATGTATGATTTAAATGTGATTTCATTATTTACATCCTGGGCTTGCTATTGTTCAGGTCACTCTCAAATTAAACACTTATCCCTCATTGGAATGACAACACACACACCCATGAACATATCCATTCACTGGAAATAGATTAGCTTCAGATAAACTGTGTCCCCCAACGATGAAAAATGTACAGGTTGACAGATAATTCAACTACATCCTGATATGTAACTAGTTCTATCTGCATGGCCAGTGGCAACATTCCATGATGCATTTTTGCAGCTTGACTTCTCTATAAATGCTGTAGTTTCGGTGACCACAGAAACAAGTACTAGGCCTACACATATTCACCGAAGAACCAATTTGCTGGATACTTTCCACACACTAGAGATAGACAGACAGACTACAAACAACCAGTAAGATATAGCCTAGCCTACATATTGAATGTCCAACAAAAGTCAAAATAAATGTCAGTTTCACAATGATTTGCATATGCACTGTTACGCTTCACCATAGCTCAAAACTGAGATCATAACTAATGAACAGCAACATTTTATGGGGGGAGATTCAATGACAACCTATTGGCCGTTATTTCTGTAATAAAACATTAAAGGCCTTATTCTCTGTAATATCACCCACTGCATGCTATTTGGCTAGTTAGTATCCCTCTCGACCATTGGGTGTAAAAATGAATTTCTGAATTAGTAGTGCACGTACATTACGTGTATCCGGGACCAGTTGGTTAACAAGCTATGCAATGAGTTGGTGTGGTCTCACCAGACAAACTAGCCTGGTATTAAACAAAGTAAGCTTCATGATGAACATCCACCTGCCCTCATCACCTCTCCTCTCTAAAACAGAACAATCTGAACGTCCAACCATCTGAAACACACTAGACTCAACTCAAGCAATAGCTCCAAAAGTCATTTTATTTTAGTGCAAAAATAACATTGTTATCAAATGTTGTACAGGTCTGGTAATCTAAGGTGCTGGCATAAATAGGTACCTTAAAACATGAATAAGCAGTATTAGAAACAAATTTAGGATGAACAAAGGATATGAGGTAAAATGATTTAGGAAACGGTGGAGTGAAAGATGAAGCGTTCAGCGTACTGAAACGAGAACATTCACATTTCATTGGACAAGCACATATTCTGCATTGATGAGGGTAGCCTATAGAAAAAGCTGAGTGACTGATTTGAGTTCCCACAATAATACCAGCAACTCAAGTTCTATCCTAAAAATCGACCTAAATAACAAATTGTGAGATAACGAACCAAATTAGTGATACTTTTCATGAACTCTATATGGGTCTATGGGAATATAGCGGTACATGTTGTACATTTAAAATGTCAAGCCAAGGGTTAAAATAAGAGACAATACCCATAGTCAAATTCAGATTTTTGGTGGTGAGCTGCTATGACTTTCATTACCCTTTTCTTTACTGACATGTTACTTGCGAACATACCTACATATGCAACATGTCTATATTCAAAGATATGCAATACGCTTCTTTAAGTCAGATTGTATTGTTATCCATCATTGGTTTCTAAACTTCCCATATCCATCTCAAATAAAAAAAAAAGGTGCTAAAAATGCTGTTCCATTGGCATGTAGAAAAAAAGGAAAAAGCCAAAAGCTTTGTACGACCATCAAATACTTTCCTAACAATTTGGGTCTTACAGCTCAATGCTAAAGATCCCAAGACTTTCAAGCCACTTTTTTCTTGAAAAAACATTTAGAACATGCTTCAGGATAGCTTACAAAAACTAGGATTACAGAATGCCGGTTCACTGTCCCACATGGCAAACGTTGAAAAACGTTGAACCTCAATACAAGACTCAAGCGATGCCTATCAGATAGATATATCACGTGTAATTATGAGGAAATGACCAGCAGTGTGATGTTACCCTAACACTTGAACAGGTAACAAGAGGTAGAACACACAGCCATTTCCACACAATTGCACCTCCATGGTGGAGAGAGATTGATCAGATGCCGCTGTCACAAGTCTTTGGGCCTTTGTGACCAGCTCTCAGGGTCACATATATATACATCTTTTTGTCAGGGAAACACATGCTCTTATCAGAGGCAAACTTTAGCAGGACCTCGGTCGGTCGGTCTTCAGACAGTTCAGGGCCCAGTGATTCCCCCCTAATCCAACCATTCCATTCTCACGGTTCTACATCCTACGGGGGTGACCACAGCCTCATAAAAATGTCAAGATGCTACAACTAATTTTACAAACAACAGAACACCTTAGCCTCACACCCATGTCTCATGGATCATTAAACACCCTTCCATTTCCCCCATCCTCCTTGTAGAAGCCATTTTAGACACAGTCATACAGCCACAACCACTACTACAGCTCTCACACAGGATCATATATATATATATATATATATATATATATATATATATATATATATATACACCTTTTACCCTGGAAACACATGATCTTATCAACGTCACGTCCGTGCCACTGTGGCAGACCCCTCGTTTGAAACTAAACATTTTTTAAAAAATGAACCTTTTTTTTTTAAACCCCCTTTTATTAACCCTAACCCTTCATTATTGAACACAATACTAGCACTAGAGTAGCAGCCTAACCATTTTTTAATTGCCCATTTTAACCCCCTGTATTGAAGTTTTATTTTAAGCCTCATATGCAATTTTGACATAGATGCCTGTATGCCACATAAAGTCATCACCACCCCTCCCAACACCCCTTATCAGTGACAAACTTTAGCTGAACCCCCTATGGTTCTTCAGACAGTTCAGGGCCCCCTCCCCTCCCCAACCCTCCCCTCCCCTCCCCACCCCCCTAACCCATACATCCCATTCTCACGGATCTACATCCTGTGGGAGGGGCCACAGCCTCATAAATTATGTGACGTCATCACTTTTTGACACAATGTGTATACTATATTCTCTCACCACACCACGGTAGGACAAGACACATACACCACTCTGCGATTGCACCATCACACCAATTATCTAGTAGAGCAGGGAAAACACCATCCAGACATACACTCAAAGGACAAACATTCGCTACACTAGGACAGAACAGACCATTAGCCAACAGACACACATATGGACACACACCCAGCAGGCAAACACATAGCACACAATCAGCTAGAACTGAAACTCCAGATGAGGCCACGAGACAGGATGCCAAAACATATTTCAAACTCATTCAGGCCATACATCATAAGGAGATCACTGATGAGACTATAAAAACACACACTTACCCTGCTGGCATGATGAGACAGATAAGGAGACTGACAGACTTTATCAAACCTTCCTCACCTACAGAACAAACGAAAACACATGTAACAACATGCACAACAGAATGGATGGCAAAGATCATGGTAATACTCCAGACACATTATCAAAACACTATAGATTCACTCCTACAGCCCCCCCACACAGTTAACAAGATGGCACTCGAGATTGCCATGAGATGGGCAGACAAGAGATACAGACATAGACTGACTTCAACAACAAGATCACGGGTGGACACAATTATAAACACTCCCACACACACTCACCAGTCATCACATGTACAGTCAACATCCCCTACTAACCTCCCTCCTCATGTAGTACATGACACCAGCATAGAGCTCACTCACATCCTCCCTGACTCACCTACTCCCATCTTTTCTACGGAGGACTTTCCACCCTTACCTAGAAGGGAACCCTCATACAAAAAATCATTAAACCTAGGCCCTCGTCAGATTTTAGCATCACATGGGCCTACGCACACACATACATACTCAGAAAGGGACACATCCTACACCTACACACACAGACATACACATATCGCCCACACGTACACACGCACCTACACCACCCATACCTGCACCCACACATACACAATTGACACTTAGGCCTACACAGACACCCACACCCATACAGACAACACACATACACACACAAGGGACAACTACCCACACATCCACTCCAACCTCACCTTGTCACCAGGGGAGGGATGGAGCCTTCGGATTACCGGGCGCCAAGGATCACTCATCACTTATCTGCACACCGAATCGAACTACACCTGTCTCATCAGAGAGCCACTTTTCCCCTACTTTTTCCCTCCAATTTTCACCATCCCCCCCACCATCCCCCCCTCCACAAGAACCCACCTCCTATCACACAGGTAAAGAAATCAGAGCACAGTTCCACCACAAGATCAGTAGTCAACCCACAACAAACATGACTCACGTTCCGGTCACTGACTTGACCACCACACAACACAGACAGACAAACACTTCAGTTCTAATAACGGATAACATAACATTTGACTCTCTCACACTCACACCCACAGGTGGCGCCATTAGGAGGAGGTCGGAAGCTATGCAATCCAATACGAGGGCAAAACCAACCATGATGAAAGGGCCACATAAAGGGGAACTTCCCATACAGGCCCAATCTGAGCCCTCAATATCTAAGAGATTGCCTAGCAAAGACCTCCCTCGAACTGATGACAGAACACACGCCCAGACACATACGCATACATCCACACGCACGCTCAACCAACCCAATTTACCTCCAACACACACACACATCACCACTGTATACACTCCAACATACCACCGGGCCACACCAGGGCGTAAGATTCAGGAGTGGAACTTCAATAGTAACAAACCATTCATCATGTTGGGGGATTCCAACCTCAGCCGGATCCCCCCATTCACTAATCACCGTATACAGGTAGACAGCTATGCAGGGGCCTGTATCTATCATTTTTATAGGATCCTGGAGAAGGCCACCGTCCAACCCCAAGTGGAACTGGTGGTTCTCTCAGTGGGCCTCAACAACAAGGATCACGATGCACGCCAGACATCACTAAAACAACTACCAAGGATGATCAGGGAAGCCAAGAGGGTCTACACCAACGCAACAGTTTACATGCCAATCATTCAGTTTTCACGTCACCTCACCACAGAACAGCAGACAAATCTGAAATACATCAATGAACACATTACAAGACACCTCCCACACTTATCAGAAATAGCCCAGGACACATTCTACACCACACCAGATAATATACATTGGACAACTACAACAGCACAGACCATTTTTAATCACTGGTGCAAGCAGCTAAATTTATAATAAACAGTAACCACAATCTGGACTCACACATCTCTACCGCCACTTCCACACATACATTGCCAAACACCTTTCTTCCCCAGCCCGTAGCTCCCCCTACTGGAGCAGTAGGAGAAGAAACCCCAACCCCCACCTCTTCTTCCCCCCCTCTACCCCTAACAACAACCTCCCCCCTTCCCCCTTCTCTTTATTCTTTTCCTCCCTCAAATATCTTAAATCTTTCTAAATCTTTTCACCCCACAGCACCCCAGATCAAGCTACTGGAGAGAGGGTTGACGTTCATCCCTCGACCCAACAAACATGACCAGGAGGAACTCCAAAGGGACATTCACCACTTTCACAGACGATGCAAATTATTGGACTATTTTGACTACCAACCCAATCACAAATACACACCACTCACCTACCCCTCCACCTGGGAGCCTAAACTCAGCCAAGTAGACAGACACATTCAGAAACTGATTAGAACAAACCTACATACATTATCTAACTATCACATACTACCAGACATGCCAGACAATATTACAGCAACAGAAAGGAACGCCATACACACATTGAAAAGTAACCCACACATCATTATAAAACCAGCAGACAAAGGCTCCAAAATTGTCATAATGGATAAACACCAATACCTATTAGAAGCGAACAGACAATTATCAAACACTAGATATTACAAACACATAGACAACAATATACAAAAACAGACACAAACACAACTACGACAAGTCATACAGACCATATACGAAAAGAAATACATTACACGAAAACAAAGAGACTTTTTATTCGGACCGGACGACCCCAGACCCAGACAATTTTACTTACTTCCGAAAATTCATAAGGAACCTGAGACTTGGACTATTCCCTTTGAAGTTCCTCCTGGTAGACCGATAGTTTCAGACTGCAACAGCGAATCATACCACATTGCACAATACATAGACCATCATCTTAACCCTCTCTCCACCAAGCACCCCAGCTACCTGAAAGACACCTACGACTTCTTACACAAAATCCAACCCATGGTTGTTCCCTCCCAGGCTTACATATTCACTATAGATATCGATAGTTTATACACCAACATAAATACACACACAGGAATAAATGCAGTTAGGAATATCTTTCATAAACACCCAGATAAGAATAGACCCGACACTGAACTCTTACAACTATTGGAGATTAGTCTTACAGGCAATAATTTCACTTTTGACGATAAACAATATTTACAGGTAGAGGGAACAGCCATGGGCCAACGATATGCACCCTCATACGCCAACTTATACATGTCCGAATGGGAGAGAGAGGCACTGGCCAAATGCCCCCACCAACCCAGTTTCTATTACAGATTTCTAGATGACATTATAGGAGCATGGCCACACCATATAGATTTATTCACAGAGTTCATAAACATTTTAAACTCGCACCATTCGTCTATAAAACTCAAACACAGCATACACCCACAAGAAATTAATTTCCTGGACACCACAGTTTATTTTAATCAGATCAATTCAACACAGAAAACATTATTGACTAAGGTCTACTTTAAACCGACAGACACACATGCACTATTACATAAACACAGCTACCACCCAAGACATACATTCAAAGGCATAGTAAAATCACAAATCATACGCTACTATAGAATATCCTCCACCCAGACACATTTGCACGAAGCCATTCAAACCTTATTTAAAGCACTTAGACAGAGAGGATATTCCAAACGCTTCCTCCGTACAATCAAGACCAGCACATTGGCTGCCCTCTCTCCCATCCGGACAGACCACCATGCACAAACACACACACACATTAACCGACTTCATTCATACACAACACACACCGACCTTGACACCAACCCTGACCTTAACCCTAACTCTAACCATGCCCCCAACCCTAACTTTAACCCTATCCCTAACCCTGACCCTAACCTTGACCCTAACATCAACCCTGACCCTAACCCTATCCCTATCCCTAACCCCAACCCTAACCCTAACCACAACCCTAACCATAACCATAACCTTAACCCTAACTTTAACCCTAACCCTAACCCTAACCCTATTCTCAACCCTGACCCTAACCTTAACCCTAACCCTAACC